>NC_091461.1:31109396-31356896 GCF_027789765.1 Dendropsophus ebraccatus
GCACCCGGGAGATTAAAGTCCTTTTTTTGCAGGACTAATCAGCCAAAATACAGGTATTTGTTTTATCTGCATCTATCTCAAGATTGAGGACCCCCCACTAATCCCCTCTGCTCTGCCTGCACCAAAGGAGATTGGGAAGCAGAGCTGTCTGTTATACACAGTTTTCAGAACTCAAATTGATGTTAATGCCAGTTATGTAACCAGAGAAGTAAAGCAAACCTATATCCTTTTGGGGTACAGAAGCTAAAGGCAGACCAAAGATATAGAGCAAACATTGTACCATAAAGTGCCTAGTGCAATGCATAATATACCAAACCTGCATTCTTTTAAACCCATGCCTCCCAAGCAGTTACTTTTATCTCTATATAAAATAATACTTCTTTCTCTACATAGCTGCAGATATAGAGCACTGCTGGTAGTGAGAGCCTGGCGTCTTGATCAGGTTATGTATCTCCAGGGATGGTGTTAGAAGCCGCCATATGCTACAGACGTAAAGCTTCCTGGGGGGTATCAGACAGACCTACCTGTCAGCTGCTTAATCCCGAGCACTTTCAGGCTAATCTGCCCGAACTGCTGGGATTTCTCCTCTTAGGGCAGGACATGGATCTAGCAGCATCACTTTGTATAAATAGTCACCGTGCCTGGCTCCTATAATGTTCAGTGAAATCCTGTAAGAAGCATCGGACATCAAATAAAACAAGTCATCTAGAACCTGGGACGTGCGGTTCTTACCTGCAGACCAAGTGTAAAAATACCACCTATTGCGGATGTATCCAGTATCAGTTTATAGGGCTGTGTATTTTCTGCATCGTTGCTGTCTTCATTGATGTGTTATGTCTGACTTTACATGGGACTAAGGGCCCTATTCCACCGGACGATTATCGTTCGCATAATCTTTAATGATTAACGATCTCAAACGAAAGACCTAAAAACGTTCACTCATTTCCATGAAACGATAATCGTTACTTATAATAGTATTTGCGATAGTTTTTCCTTTGCTATTTCTTCGCTATTGCGTTCGTATCTATTGCGAACGACCGAACAACGTCTTATTCAATGCGAACGTTTTGCGAACGAGCAACGATAAAAGTAGGTCCAGGTCTTATAAAGCCATCAACGATTTCTCGTTCGGTCGTTGAAACTGCATTTCAACCGAACGATTATCGTTTAGATTCGAACGATTTCACGATAATCTGAACGATGATCGTCCGGTGGAATAGGGCCCTAAGACTGAGAGATATGGCCAAAAATAAAACATTTTTGGACAATTCTCGTTTTAAGTCTGGATTTATTTTTAATTTTTTTGCTAAAATCTATCTGTACCTACTCCTACTCTTTCCTGCAGTAACCTCTCCCCATTCCTTAGAGGCAGAGAGAGGAAAGCTGTTAGTGTCTGAATATACTGTGGCAGTGCAATGTCTGTGCACACAACACCACGGCTATCAGTGTACATAAAGGAGACTGCCACAGTATATATAGACTCTGTATATACTGTGGCAGTGCAGCAGGGCTGGACACAGCACCAGGGCTGGCACATTGTATACCGGCACTGCACTACCACAATATATACTGACTATATACTAGGGCTCCTTCATGTACACTGTGCCAAACCTGGTGCTGTATATAGACCTGCATCAGTATACTGTATGTAGAGGTATACCTCGAGTACCCTGCAGGTTGGCAGATGCTGGCTGCAGGTTAGACGTCTGCGTTATATTAGCTGATGGTGTTATTACTGTGTACAACCTGTCGGCTCTCTTGACTTGTCTGTTTTGTGAATCCTTGTATACGTCATAAAATAACTATTTTGAAACATAATTGCATTTTTCTGTTCCTCTATCATTCGTATTAGAAAAATATAGGTTATTTGATAGCTCTGGAACTAAGGGCGCTTTATAAATAAATAATAATAATAGCTAGGAAAAAAATTGCCAGTGGGACTGCACAGTTTGCTGAAAGGGGTTATCCAGTGCTACAAAAACATGGCTTCTTTTCCCCCTCTCTTCTCCAGATTGGGTGGGGTTTCAAACTCAGTTCCATTGAAGTAAATGGAGCTTCATTGCAAACTACACCTGAACTGGAGACAAGAGAGGGGGAAAAGTGGCCATGTTTTTGTATCGCTGGATAACCCCTTTAATCTCTTGGTTATAAGCAGGTTTCCTGGGGCCCTCGATTAGGCATTGACCTGCAAGGATGCTACTTTCAATAGGTGGCACCAGAGAGCAAGCTCTTTTCCTATATCTATAAGACTTCACATGACACATAAGCGCTCTCCTCAAGGGATAACCTAACTTCTCCATGCCCTCTACCTCTGAAATTCTTGGTGCTGGCCATAGATATTTATTACAGGCAATAGGGTTAGGGCCCTATTCCACCAGACGATAATCGTTTGCATAATCGTTAACGATTAATGATCTCAAACGACCGCTATTGCGAAAGACCTGAAAACGTTCACTCATTTCCATGGAAATCATGAATGCATCCCATTTAAGTAAATCCCTAGCATAAGTGCAACTCAGACTGACTACCGGATGCAGCACTTTATCTTTTCTACCTCAATTATAATCATCTATGTGTTCCTCCATCATATAAGGTCAATTTTTCTGCGGTAACAAGCGCTGTGAGGAAAAGGAAGGCCTGAAGAGTTGGGAAGTAAATTTTGGCTATCTGGAGCACGGAGAGAAGAGGAATGCCCTTGTTAAGCTGAGTACGTCTTCTGTTCAGATACATTTTGGTGTGCTTATTCCTAAAGGGACTAATAACGTATAATTTGGGGAGGGGGGCTGAATAAAAGCATAGCCTAGAGCTATAGAGCTCTAGTGGACTTGGATCACTTTGTGCCCTTTGACACTGCCTAGAATTCTAAGCAAACTGATGTCAATCTGAATTGACATTTGCTCAGAAATGAGAAATTCTGCTTCACAGGATGGAAATGTGATTAATTTCTGCAGGTAAATCTAGTAAAAAATAGTGCAGACTTAGGTTAATGTGAACAAAACACAGTTAAAGGAGAACTGTAAAAATCCAGTTGGTGGAAGGTGTGTGTGTGACATAATAAAAAAGCTATACCCACCTGTCCTGGCACCTCTACAGTGCAGCGTCACCAGCTTACTATCTGCCTCCGATGTCCAGTTTTCTCTCAGTTCCTGTATTGTCATGACCTGTGTGCCTGCTCACACAGTTGGTGACTGCTGGGGTGTCCCCCTTCAGTCACTGACTGGCTGAGCGGGCCTTCCTCAGCCAGGTTGTGACATTGCAGGACCGAGAGCTACTGGGGCTACGAGGATGGGTAAGTATAGCTATTTTTATTATGTTCCTGCCCGCACTGCAAGAGACCTGCAGCATATCCACTTCATAAAACGATGGGCTGCAGGCATAAAACGTGGATCAGTTTCTGTCAGGATATTTTATGGAGTTTTTTTCCACAGCATGTGGGTGCGATTCCTAAAATTTAGCCCATATAAGTCTACGTAGAGAGGAGAAGTGAGGCGAGAGTTGAGAGATGGATTACACTAAGAGAGTCAGATTCTGCAAAGACTATACATTAGATTCACAGCTTACACTTCTCTATATCATTCTATAATGTCCCCTATGCTGCTACTGCTGCTGTTTCTTGTATCGGGACATAGGAGGGCAGGATTTCCTCTTCCTTGTGTGTGTAGTCTATAGAAGACATCTCTCTTTTTATTGAACCTGCATAGGAACAGGACAACACTGGGGGGTTAACGCCAGAAACAAATCCTGCCTAGTCTGATCCTACAGTCATTCTCCCTTCCACCTGTCCCCTACATCAGCTTCAAATCAGAACAAGAAAAGTAGAGCAAAGTTCAGTACAATATCCTTTAGTTCTAGATGTTGGTTCCCTGCGGTAAGACAACAATGTTTTATCCTAAAGGCCCTTTGGCATGTAATTGCTTATGTCCGATAAATCCCGGGTTACATATACAGCTTGCTATGTAACCAGTGGTGTTGGAGTTGTGCCTATAATACAATGCCTTCAGCTGTGACAACAAAAGGGACCACAGGGTATCTACCCTCCTACCTCTTTACTGTCATGTTTCCTCTCTAGAGAAGTGTCTATATGCTGTGGTTTACAATTAATATATGACCATTATCCCTATCTATAGGCTGACTTTGTTACCTTCTTACAGGGCTGTGTCCAGAATGTTCATACAAATTGAATTTTCACCACAGGTAAGCAAAATGCATAGTCGGTAAGCATTATCCTTAAAGGGGATGTCGCATGTGTGATTTTTAGTTTCAGTAATAAGATTTAAAATGTTTGCTGTCATTAAGAAAAAAAAACGGAGACGTCATATAAACATATCAAAAGTACTGATTGTGGTCTGGATGCTGAAACCCACCACTGATAGCTAGAATTAGCAGGGAAGAACGCTTGGCTAGGGTGCTTTCTCTCCATGTGTCTTTTCCCACTGTAGGAAACAGGCCCTATAGACTTTCTATAGAATCCATAGCTTGCGGTGGGAAGAAAAGCGCACAGCTCAGAGCTTCTCCCACACCGGAACCACTCTCTTTCTTCCCCAGTTGAGTTAAAAGGAGTTGTGGACTTCAATATTGGGAGATTATTGACATCATGGAACGGAAGATCTTTCCTTTTTAAAGAGAATGCGTCATCAGAAAATGACTTATTGTTTAAATAATGTTTTTATGTTAAACATATTTTGTAAGGTGACATTTTTTTCAAATTTTCAATTTTTCTATCTATATTATAAAATAATCCTGAGATCTTGCAGTTATAAGTGATAAGAGGAGGCTGCTGTAAAGTGATCTGTACAGCATTACAGCATCATGTTACACTGGCAGGTAAATAGCATCAAGACAATAGCAGCTCCCTGTGGAATGACCTTTTCAAAGGTCACAGAGCGCCCTCTATGATGTTTTACATTCATTTCAAAAGAACAGAGTCTGTCTATTTTCATCTATGTCCATAAGTCTTGCTGTAAAGCATGTCACTAAATGCTTTCAAACAGCCAGGCAATATGGCAGCCCCCATGACAATGTACAAATGGTGAAATAAATTAAAGTCAGAAAATAGAAACATTAGAATAAAACAACAAGTTTTAGTATCTGACTCTAATCAGTAAAAGAAAATTTAGGTGCCGCATTCCCTTTAACCCATAGCTGCACCAGGACGTTATTTAACGTCCTCGTGCCGCTATGGGAGTTCAGAGGGGGGTCGCGCGGCGACCACCCTCTGAACTGCCGCGATCCCGGGTGCCGCGAGTAGCCCGGGCTCGCGGCTATTAGCGGGCACGGTCCGATCGCCGTGCCCGCTAATTAAGTACTTAGAAGCAGCTGTCAAAGTTGACAGCTGCTTCTAAATACTTGCGGTTACACATCCCTGGTGGTCTAGTGGGGGGATCGCCCCCCTGCGGCGCGATTGCGGGGGGGCGATCCCTGCATCCATACCGGGCCGGGGTCTGCTCCGTAATGGCGCTGATCCCGGCTCGGCATTCTATTGCTTTTGGCTGCAGCAGCCAAAAGTAATAGAACACCGATCTCATGGATTCATGCAGTATAACTATACTGCATGGATCTCTATGAGAGATCAGAGTGCATATACTAGAAGCCCCCCAGGGGGGCTTCTAGTATATGTCTAAAGTAAAAGAAAAAAGTATTTTTAATAACACAAAACCCCCTCCCCTAATAAAAGTCTGAATCACCCCCCTTTCCCCATTTTATAAATAAAAATAAATAAATAAATTAATAAACAAACATGTTTGCTATCGCCGCGTGCGTAATCGCCCGAACTATTAATTAATCACATTCCTGATCTCACACGGTAAACGGCGTCAGCACAAAAAAATCCCAAAGTGCAAAATTGCGCATTTTTGGTCGCATCAAATCCAGAATAATTGTAATAAAAAGCGATCAAAAAGTCATATATGCGCAATCAAGGTACCGATAGAAAGATCACATCATGGCGCAAAAAATGACACCTCACACAGACCCATAGACCAAAGGATAAAAGCGCTATAAGCCCGGGAATGGAGCGATTTTAAGGAACGTATATTGGTTAACAACGGTTTGAATTTTATACAGGCCATCAGATACAATATAAGTTATACATGTTACATATCGTTTTAATCGTAACGACTTGAGGAACATGCATAACAAGTCAGTTTTACCCCAGGGCGAATGGCGTAAAAACACATTTCCCCCAAATAAAAGAAATGCGTTTTTTTTTTCAATTTCACCACACATATAATTTTTTTCTGGTTTCCCGGCACATTTTAGGCAAAAATTACATCTGCCTTAGCAAAGTACAATTAGTTGCGCAAAAAATAAGGGCTCATTTGGGTCTCTAGGTGGAAAAATGCAGGCGCTATGGCCTTATATACACGAGGAGGGAAAAACGAAAACGCAAAAATGAAAACTGGCTGTGTCCCCTAAGGGTTAAATATCACATTTAGGTATCACCTGTCCTTATGTATTATACCCAGCAACCAGTCACATTCTGTTTTCGCACTTCTGGTAAGAACAAAGTAATCATATATTTGAGTCAACAACCCCAGTATTCACTTTGTCTATTTTTTGTACATACATCTACATATCCTATCATTATTCCATAAAAGTATTCGGTTTAATAAAAGCAGAAGTGAGTAACTCCTTGGCACCTTGCGCTGTACATCTCCAGCACTGGCAATAGGCAGCTGACACCAAGCAATGTAACCACATGGCTGATGTGGGGTGTTCGCACCCTCCGCACCAGGGAACAGCTGCCAGCTGTCAGGGCATACTGAGAGATGTAGTTTCACAACAACTGGAAAGTCACGGGTTTAAAGCGAATGATGTAAGCAATGGAAAAAGCTGTTAATATAGTGTACACAGATGTAAACAAAAATCCAAGCGAAAAATAACACAAGAAAAAATATTTTTGACCTTACAAAACATTTTATAAAATATACATATATTTTTTAAAAAGGAACATCCTATGTCCCCAAAGATGGTGTCATGAAAAACATACAACATTTTCTACATAAAACAAACCGTTGTGCATCAATGATAAATTAAAAAGCAGTAATAAAAATCACTCCTTAAAGAAACACTTTGGAAATGTGCTTATACAGTGTAGCAGAGGTTATTAGGGAATGATGTACATGTTTTTGTGTGTGCCTTATGTTTTAGCTGATGAGTTTTCAGCCATCGTGATTCCAAATTCCCTACTGCAATGCTGTTTCCTGTGGAGTGTCATCAGTGCTTTCACTTTGAGTCCTCGTATACTGTACCTGGAGCACATACTGTAGTATTCCTGAAGTACCTTTAATAAAAATCTAATTTTTTTTTAATTCCTCAACTGCGATCATAGTTCATATTACTTTCTCCTCAATTGAGGTTTTTTTAAAGGACCGTGGCCCCGGCGCCATTCTATTCATGTACAACACTTAAAGCAAATATACCTGATGGTACTTTCACTTTCCCGTGTGATTTTCTAGTGATCTGAATGTTGGTCACATGACCCAGCTTCAATAATGAAATGCATGGTTGCAACTGAGCTGAAATGAAACAGATGGCACTACAGGAATAGTGTGTGCATTATATGGGCAGAAAGAAAAAGCAGGTGTGCTTCTTTATAGTGCAAAATAGCTTCATCCTTAAAGGAGAAGTCCAGGCAAAATAATTTTAAGATATGTTATTGCCCAACAAAAGTTATGAAAATTACTAATAGACACTATGGGACATTATGGGAAACGCACCTATATTGCATTTTCCCTGCACTTACTACAGCACAGAGTGTTCAGGTCTCTGTAAAGATGGTGATGTCACTTCACATAAACTGCCCACTCCTACTGCTCCAGTCTGTCCAACCGCTGCAGCAGAAGTCGGTAGTTTATGTGACATGACATCACCAACTTTAAAGAGACCTAAACACTCCGTGCTGTAGTACAGGGGCGGGGAACCTCCGGCCCGCGGGCCGCATCCGGCCCCTGAGACCTCCCGATGCGGCCCGCGGCCCGCAGCTACCCTGTGATGCGCGCCGCTCTGGAGGAGGAAGGAGCCAGCATACACAGCATCCTCCGGTGTCTGTGACAGCTGCCGGACACAGGAGGATGCTGTCTATGCCGGCTTCTTCCCCAGCAGAGCGGCGCGTGTCTTCAGTCTCCTGCGGGCCGCGCGCGATGACGTCATTTCATCACGCGCCGCCTGCAGGAGAAAGACCGGCCCAGAGGACCTGGGACAGAAGAGGACATGGGCAGCGTGGGAACGGAGGTAAGGTGAGTGGGATGTTTATTTTTTTATTTGGGGGTTAACTAAGCCACCAGGGACATGCCTGATGGGGGTTAACTAGGCCACCAGGGACATGCCTGATGGGGGTTAACTAGGCCACCAGGGACATGCCTGATGGGGGTTAACTAGTCCACCAGGGACATGCCTGATGGGGGTTAACTAGGCCACCAGGGACATGCCTGATGGGGGTTAACTAGGCTACCAGGGACATGCCTGATGGGGGTTAACTAGGCCACCAGGGACATGCCTGATGGGGGTTAACTAGGCCACCAGGGATATGCCTGATGGGGGTTAACTAGGCCACCAGGGACATGCCTGATGGGGGTTAACTAGGCCACCAGGGACATGCCTGATGGAGGATTAAATAGGCCACCAGGGACATGCCTGATGGGGGTTAACTAGGCCACCAGGGACATGCCTGATGGGGGTTAACTAGGCCACCAGGGACATGCCTGATGGGGGTTAACTAGGCCACCAGGGATATGCCTGATGGGGTTAACTAGGCCACCAGGGACATGCCTGATGGGGGTTTACTAGGCCACCAGGGACATGCCTGATGGGGGTTAACTAGGCCACCAGGGACATGCCTGATGGGGGTTAACTAGGCCACCAGGGACATGCCTGATGGGGGTTAACTAGGCCACCAGGGACATGCCTGATGGGGGTTAACTAGGCCACCAGGGACATGCCTGATGGGGGTTAACTAGGCCACCAGGGACATGCCTGATGGGGGTTAACTAGGCCACCAGGGACATGCCTGATGGGGGTTAACTAGGCCACCAGGGACATGCCTGATGGGGGTTAACTAGGCCACCTGGGACATGCCTGATGGGGGTTAACTAGGCCACCAGGGACATGCCTGATGGGGGTTAACTAGGCCACCTGGGACATGACTGATGGGGGTTAACTAGGCCACCTGGGACATGACTGATGGGGGTTAACTAGGCCACCTGGGACATGCCTGATGGGGGTTAACTAGGCCACCAGGGACATGCCTGATGGGGGTTAACTAGGCCACCTGGGACATGCCTGATGGGGGTTAACTAGGCCACCAGGGACATGCCTGATGGGGGTTAACTAGGCCACCTGGGACATGACTGATGGGGGTTAACTAGGCCACCTGGGACATGACTGATGGGGGTTAACTAGGCCACCTGGGACATGACTGATGGGGGTTAACTAGGCCACCTGGGACATGACTGATGGGGGTTAACTAGGCTACCAGGGACATGCCTGATGGGGGTTAACTAGGCCTACCAGAGGCATCACTGGGGGGGTTAACTAGGCTACCAGGGACATGACTTGGGGGTTAACTAGACTACAAGGGGCATCACTGGGGGGGTTAACTACAATAGCAGGGCATCACTGGGGGTTAACTACAATAGCAGGGGAACTAGGGGAACAATACTTTGCCTTGCCCTGGGTGCTGCAAACCCACGCTACTAACTGCCGCACACGGTATGCGGCCCTCGAATGATTTTATTAATGCCCGACCGGCCCTCGACATGGAAAAGGTTCCCCACCCCTGCTGTGGTAAGTGCAGGGAAAATGCAATATAGGTGCATTTCCCATAATAAGTGTCTATTAGTAATTTTCATAACTTTTGTTGGGCAATAACGTGCCTTTAAAATTATTTTGCCCGGACTTCCCCTTTAAGAAGCTAAAAACTCCTTCCAGCAGCAGATATTTAATGCCATTTTTTTACATTTCATTTGCAGAAGAAAAGAGGTCCAGCCAAAATCTCAGAAAAGAAAATTATCTAAAGATGAAAAAGAATCTTCCAGTAAAAAGTCTAAAAAGAAAAGAAAGGTGAAAGGTAATGTTATTGTTACTTTATATAATTGTCTGCCTGTCTGCTCAGAAGGAGAAGGTTTTCTTCTCGAAAGTGCTCATTGTCCACCAGTTTAGCTCGTGATGATCACACCTATTAATTATATAGAAGGTTGAGCCATTGTAAATACACATTGGGTCCCACAGGGACAGAAGACCTCAGTCACTTGTTTGGGACCCGTTGTTCATTTAATTTGAACAATAGTTTGGCTGCCAGAGATTAAATGTCCATGGTTTTGCTTTTGTAATCGTATGTACTATGTTCTAGGTCGGAGGTACATCAGGCTTGTTATCCCGTGCACACTTTGTGTCCTTAGATAGAACTTTGCCCCCATTCCTTTATGTAACTATAGTCCAGGAATTTAAAAAAATATATATTTTAGTGTTTTTGTTTTTATTATTTAAATATCATTTTGTTTTAGGTTATTGTGGGGCTGGTGATAGATCATTTCATTTGATAAATTGATGTTCTGAGACATATTCTTGAATTTACTGAACTGCTACCGCTTCCCTTTACCGTAATCGGGATTGGTTTCTGAACATTTTCATCTGTACATGTACCACTGGCTTGTAATGACGTATCATGTCCTGTGGGATGTCAGTCAAGCCAGTAAAGTGTAGTTTTCTACAGTGTAAGGCCATGTTCACACAGCGTAAGTTCCGCAGTAATTAGTTTTTAGTACGTGATTAGTACGGAACTTTAGTTGTGCTGAAGGCTGAGGGTATCCTGGTTGGAGTGTATACACATAGTATACACTCCGTCCGGGATCTCTAGCGCCGCCGCAAGAAACTGACATGAATAGTGGCCGCAGAAAACCCTGTCAGTTCACACCATGGAGCATGCGACTCCAGCCGCACGCTCCATTGTGTGCAGTGGGGAGTTCTAAAGCGGGTGCACACTGATGCCCCCGCATCAGAACTCAGCAGCGCTACAGATCATCTTTCTGAGACCGGCCAGGTCACAAAATGGCCGGTCTCATACAACGTGTGAACATAGGCTAAGACTGTGCTGGTGGTTAAAAATGACCTGAAGAGCGGATCCTGATCCTGTTATCATACACCACTGCTTGTTTCCATGTCTATAGTATTTTAACTAAATCTGTGGTAACATTGCTCCATCGTTCAGCAAGCCTCGATGATGACTCTGTTGTACCCCGGGAGTGATTCCCCTGTAGTGCTTAGTAGTGATACCTCTGTAGTGCCCCGGGGATGATGAGAATTCTCTTGTAGTGCCCCGGTGATGAGGATTTCCCTGTAGTGTCCCGGTCATAATGGGGCTTTTGTTTAGGTCCATACACAGTGACTGGCATAATGGGGCGTTTGTTTAGGTCCATACACAGTGACTGGCATAATGGGGTGTTTGTTTAGCTCTATAGATAGTGACTGGCGCAATGGGGTGTTTAGGTCCATAGACGGTGACTGGCATAATGGGGTGTTTGTTTAGCTCTATAGACAGTGATTAGAATGGTTTATATCCAGCAGCCATAAGCCTATAAGATATGGCGAGCGCTGTGTTTACCTCTACACATGCAACGTAGGACTAACCCTTATCCCACTGTGTCCGAGGATAAATCCACATTGATATCCTGAAGGCAACTGTTTTCATCTTTTTGCTGCACGGCAGTGGGGGGGCAGACAGCAGCCATGGAGGTCACCCATAGCCTCCACCTGTAATGCCTCGTTGTTTTCACATCTTCACAGCCATTATTGTTTTTGCATTCCAAGACCCATAATACTTTTAGTTTTCCATCAACAAAGCGATGTGAGGTTTTGGTACCATTACATCTTTGATACTATTTTGGACATATATGAGATTTATAGTGGTTTTATTCCTATTATAAAAAAAAAAAAAACTGCTAAAGTCTAAGTTTTTATATTTTCTTTCAGCCTCGTCTTCAGCAAGAGATGGGGATTCCAGTGACTCAGGTAAAGCACTAGCATCTTTTAGTTATTCAAAAGAGATTTTCCATCCCCTTCCAGTTATTTCTGCATCTAAAGGGGTACTCATTCTGCTTGTGGAAACCACAGATGACTTAGGCTAGGTTTACACTTTTTTTTTTTTATCCATTTTATGCAAAAAATAGATGCATATATTTGCATCTGTTTTAATCCATTTTTCTATTGACTTCCATTATAAAAAAAGGATCCAAAAATGGATCAAAACACATTCGATTAGACCACTTTTTCGTGTACGCTAAAAAAAAAAAAGTTTTGATCCTTTTTTTTTTTTTTTTATAATGGAAGTCAATGGAAAAAGAGATGCACACAAATACATTTGCAAAAAACAGATAAACAAAAAGCACTACAAAAAATGCAGTGTGAACCCAGCCTTAGGCAGTGCTTGCTGGGAAAAATGAGTACACATTAGCTTCTATCTACAGTGATACCTCGGTTCTTGAACGTAATTGGTTCCGGAAGGCAGTTTGAGAACCGAGCAGTATCTTCCCATAGGAAATAATGTAAATGTGTTTAATTGGTTTCAGCACCCACCAATAATCACCTACAGTACTCCAGTACAGTACTACAGTATATATTACATTGTATAGTGCCCAGTTTAATCAGTACATTACAGAACAGCACTATATACTGTACAGGACATTATACACAAGAAACATTCAACAGAACCATCAATTATAGGACAGTAGTCACCAACTCTTCACTCATCCTTTACTGTATAGAGTCCCCCCACCCCACCCCAGCACTGTAACAGATGGGAAATGGTGGTGCACTGACTGTACTACTACTGTACTGTATATGCACTCCAGCAGTCTTATACAGTACAGGACGGGAGATGGTGGTGCACTGACTGTATTACTACTGTACTGTATATGCACTCCAGCAGTCTTATACAGTACAGGATGGGAGATGGTGGTGCACTGACTGTATTACTACTGTACTGTATATGCACTCCAGCAATCTTATACAGTATAGGATGGGAGATGGTGGTGCACTGACTGTACTACTACTGTACTGTATATGCACTCCAGCAGTCTTACACAGTATAGGATGGGAGATGGTGGTGCACTGACTGTACTACTACTGTACTGTATATGCACTCCAGCAATCTTATACAATATAGGATGGGAGATGGTGGTGCACTGACTGTACTACTACTGTACTGTATATGCACTCCAGCAATCTTATACAATATAGGATGGGAGATGGTGGTGCACTGACTGTATTACTACTGTACTGTATATGCATTCCAGCAGTCTTATACAGTACAGGATGGGAGATGGTGGTGCACTGACTGTATTACTACTGTACTGTATATGCACTCCAGCAATCTTATACAGTACAGGATGGGAGATGGTGGTGCACTGACTGTACTACTACTTACTGTATATGCACTCCAGCAGTATTATACAGTACAGGATGGGAGATGGTGGTGCACTGACTGTACTACTACTGTACTGTATATGCACTCCAGCAGTATTATACAGTACAGGATGGGAGATGGTGGTGCACTGACTGTACTACTACTGTACTGTATATGCACTCCAGCAATCTTATACAGTATAGGATGGGAGATGGTGGTGCACTGACTGTACTACTACTGTACTGTATATGCACTCCAGCAATCTTATACAGTATAGGATGGAAGATGGTGGTGCACTGACTGTATTACTACTGTACTGTATATGCACTCCAGCAGTCTTATACAGTACAGGATGGGAGATGGTGGTGCACTGGCTGTACTACTACTGTACTGTATATGCACTCCAGCAGTCTTATACTGTACTGTACAGGATGGGAGATGGTGGTGCACTGACTGTACTACTACTGTACTGTATATGCACTCCAGCAGTCTTATACTGTACTGTACAGGATGGGAGATGGTGGTGCACTGACTGTACTACTACTGTACTGTATATGCACTCCAGCAGTCTTATATAGTACTGTACAGGATGGGAGATGGTGCACTGACTGTACTACTACTGTACTGTATATGCACTCCAGCAGTCTTATATAGTACTGTACTATATGTGAAGCTTCACCAGTGCTAAACTCACCAGGTACAACCCACCATCCACGCTCACAAAAATGTTCAGATATCGAGTACTTCAAGGCTGGGTGCCCGAAAAGTGTTTGAGAACCGAGCAAGAGTTTGAGAACCAAAGCAAACTTTCCTTGAAAGTACAGTTTGAGTTCCAAGCAGTTTGAGAACTGGGGTACAGTACCAGTGTATTAACTTCTAAGACAGAAAGCTATGTGCATAGTGCCAGTTATCTGTGGACATCTGTTTTGGTGGTCTTGTCCCGGCCAATACAGAGCAGGGTACTGGTTGGCTGGGTGAGCGACCATTTCTGTTGGTCTGAAAAGATTATTAGTTCCAGACATGTAGAATAAAGCCTGTCATAGACCTGAATTAACAGTTGACTTATAGATCATTGCCAAAAAGATTAAAGCAATCCCTTCAACACTAGAGATGAGCCAACCTCGAGCGCTCTGCATTTGATTAGCGGTGACTAAAGAAGTTGGATGCAGCCCTGGGGAGTCGGGGAAAACATGATATGGCCTATGGCCTACAGCTGTATCCATGTTTTCCTGGCGGCCTTAGGGCTGCATCCAATTTCTTCAGTCACCAATGTTTAAATGCAGAGTGCTCGAGGTTGGCTCATCTCTATTTAACATCCAAAAGATGTTAGAGCTTGAAATGTGACCACGGTTGCAGCGAATCCTTTTAGCTCTGTCAGTATATTTATACACTGTGTTCTACAGACACAGATGACAGTAAGGAGGACGATGTGGATGGTGATGGCGCTGCCTCCAGTGACATCTGGAAAGGTCCCCAGCAAGAGACCGATGAGAAAACAAGGCAAGTTACTGTTCATCTTATAAGTGTTTGTATTCTGAAGTGTCTACCGCCATCTAGATTTATATTTCATTCTTCTTGTGTTATTACAGGGAAGAAGAGTTTGATGAATATTTCCAAGATATGTTCCTGTAGATTATCGCCAGTGGTTATAATAAATTCCTATTTTTTTAAGTTGCTGTGAGCCGTTTCCCTTTGTGGGAGTCGTGTTGTCCATTCTATCCCTAAGTAAGGTTTACCTGCTGTGTATATCGTGCTGAGACCTGCAGACATGATAGGGAGATAGAGGGGTTATCCAGGCTTAGAAATACATGTCCGCTTTCTTCCAGAAATGGCATCACTCCTGTCCTCCGTTTGGGTGTAGTTTTGCAGCTCAGTTCCATTATAGTGAGTGGAGCTGAATTGTAATATCACACACAACCTGAGCACAGGGGTGGCGCTGCTCTTGCAAGAAATTACTTGTGTTTTTCGAATCCTGGATAATCCCTTTAAAACTAAACTTACCTGTTTCAATCACCCCCACCACCCCCTATGGTGCATGATTGAGTCTTGTAAGCATACGTTTACGCAGAGAGATTTATCTAACAAACTTTTTAAGCCAAAGCCAGGAACAGACTGTGAACGGGGAACAGGTCATAAAGAAAAGATTGAGATTTCTTCTCTTTTCTAATTTATTCCTGAATTTGGCTTCAAAAATCTGTCCAATAAATCTCTCTGTGCAAACACACCATTATTAATCATGCAGGAAGGGGTGGGGGAGGAGGCATGCATACTGCACTTGAGCTTAGAAGGAAAACGTGATTTTATAACTTTGCAAACAGCCATCAGCTAAGAGACAGATAGCATTTGTTTTATCTCGCATTCAACTATCTTCTCATGTCTGCAGCCCTCAGCATGATATAAAGCTGACAAATTTACATTAAGGCTGGGTTCACACTCGTTTTTGCAATCCGTTTTTTTGCAAAAAAACTGATGAAAAAAACGGATGCAATTGTGTGCATCCGTTTTGATCCGTTTTTCCATTGACTTCCATTATAAGAAGAAAAAAAATGAATCCGTTTTTTTTTTTTTTTAACGGACACAAAAATGAGGTCGACCTGGTTTTTGTGTACTCTAAAAAAACGTATTCGTTTTGATTCGTTTTTTTATAATGGAAGTCAATGGAAAAACGGATGCACACAGTTACATCTGTTTTTATCATTTACTCTTTAGTAAGGAGAAATGTGCACACTAGTTCTACAGCAAGGCCAGTGCAGCTGGTCATCACTGATGGACACTTTGCATAAGACATTAGGTTAATGGAGTCCACTGTACGAAAAGAGGGGATCCCACTTGTATTCCCTGGATATTGTTATATTGGCACTTATACCTTTATAGTACTGTTAGCAAAAATACAGATGGGATGGAATTACTGCAGATCTATGGTGGTGAAATCAGTAGTAGAGTACAATACAGATGAATGCTACTGATGTTTTCTATGGCGATATGGACTTGGCTTGTGGATTTTAAAATTTGCAGCATTTACATTTTTTATGTTCATAGTGGATTTTAACCCTTTAAGTATAGCATGGGTGAAATCTGCTGTGAATTCCCAGAAAACTCTGCATTTTACTCATGGAGAATGTTGCTGTGGTTCATTGTGTATTTACAGCAGGTTTCTTTTCCCCTTAGTAGTATTAAACTGCGTACTCCATACCTCTGCCCTTCACGGTGTGAACTTTCCATATTAGCTGTAGTTTCCACCAGATGGGGAGATATTCAGAATAAGGCAATTCTCAGTAAAGGAATGTCTGTCTCTAAGGAGAATTTGAGGTTAATTCTTTTACATCTCGAAAGCCCTGTTAAAAGCCAAATCCAATATACAACAAGCAGCTTATGTTTATGCAACTCGTCTTCTTCAGCTCCTGGACGGCCGAGCTCCTCCAGGTGCAGAGCGGAGATCTGGAGGGATGACATTTACTGCATTCCCTCAGATTGGGCTTCAGTACACTGTAAACATTTATAGGACGTGTTACCTGATTGAAATTTCACATACTGCATGTAAAGGTTGTTTCTCAACGTGTGCTGACAATTTCATGTACTGTATGTGCACCTATGGTAGGTTGTTACACTGAGCAAAAGACACTTATTTCCCCAATATGGGGTTGAGGGTCACTATAGCCATAGCAGCTGTAATGATGCTCTAGGTGGATGATTGACGTTCCTTTTAGTGTCTACTATCAGTCCCAGTAAGGCTGGGTCCACACTGCGTTTTTGGCATACGTTTAAAGCAACGTTCTTGTGTCCGTCAAAAAAAAAACGATCTGTTTTGATCTGGGTTTTTTTATAATGTAAGTCAACGGAAAAACAGATGCACACAAATGCATCTGTATTTTTTTCAGAAAACGGATTGCAAAAACGCAGTGTGAACCCAGCCTAATGTCACCCCCCCCCCCCAAAAAAAAAAAAAAAAATATGTGTTATATAATTCTATTAAAAAATCTCAAGTCTTCCAGTACATATCAGCTGCTGTATGTCCTTCAGGAAGTTGTGTTTTCTTTCCAGTCTGTAGAGCAGGAAAGGTTTTCTATGGGGATTTGCTACTGCTCCAGACAGTTCCTGTGTCATACTGAAGAGAGAGATTTTTTAATAGAAGTAAATTAGAAATTTCTGGCATTTTTTGGCGCCATCTTATTTGAAAGAATATATTTTTGTGAACTACACCTTCAAGTACAGGCTGGAACCACCTTTAATAAGTGATAAAACCACCCCATAAATTCTCCAACCTATTCTGCTAGCATGATAACTTGCACATTGTTCATGTGACACTACAGCTACATGTAGGAAGAGACTGCTGAGGTTAGGGATTCACTGCAGTGCAACAGCCTGGATGGGCTACGCCTGAGTGATGGCACTGGATTTAGGGGTAGGTAGAGTTTTTCTCTTTTAGATTTATAATGGACGGAGATCTCTGCAAGCTGGGGAGTGAAATGCGCTACAGTGCTTTTCTCCTGATAGTGGGCTCTCAGCGGTGAGATGTCAAACATTTCATATGTCAGAAGTTTTCCTAAATGACAGTGCCCATCAGAGGTAAAGATGTGAAAATTAAAATAAAGCCCGGCTGCTTCCTGATCTGAGCGGGTGTGTAACCACCTTCTTATCTACCTTGTTATCTACCTACATTGCTATCTTTAATACTGATAAAGCCGAAAATCCGTCTGACTGACAGCCGTTAGATACTGTATGTCTCCCATCCTCTCCCAATCTTTCCCATGCACAGGAATGTTTGGCACTGCTGAGTGTTCACTAACATCAACTGTAAGTGGACTTTTGGGACAGCCCCATAGACCTTATACTAAAGGCTGTACCTGCCATCGGGAAAAGTATAACGTGTATGGGGACCTTTAGGCTTCACACTGGCTAAAATTTATACAAAGACGCCAATGGACAAAAAAAAAGTCAAAATGCCTAATAAACGCAGTTGCCTGAAAAAAAAAAAAAAAAGATAATCTTCGGCAGTTTTTCTGGCGTTTTTTTGAAGGCCACAAAAATCCACAAAAAAAACTGGGGTAGCCCTTATGTCTCTCTAAATAGCAGCTTAATAGTAGGAAATTTTTAATGACGACCATTTAGAAAGTTATTTAATCTCGCATTTGGGAAATAAAGGATGGAAAGGAAGTTTAGTGTAAGGTAAAGGTATCTATAGCATTTAAAATGGCCCAACAAACAGCTCTACGTCAGTCACAGCCATTACAGAAGGGTCTGGGCAGCTTATCCCCCAGCAGGTTACATGTATAGCCAGCTTTGTGCCACAATGGCAGAACATTTTTCTTATGTATAGATTACAAAATGACTTATTATTCAGCTTCCCAAGAACACAAGGTCAGTGAATCCTTCTCAAGTCACCAGTATTTTAATAGCAGTTGTCACCCAATACATAAAAATAGATTTCTGGCATCTATACTAAATTCTAGATCCGGTCTCCTTCCTTCCCACCTGGGGACGTTATCGTGTTGCACTCGGTCTCTCGTGGTCCTCTCGGTGTTGTCTTCTACAAAACTGTACACGTCTTTGATTTGTTTTGCCCTCCGTCTTCACCATTAACTTGGTCTGTGTGCAGATAACAAAAAGATAGGGGAGGAATGTTAAGAGCAGATGTAGGCGTCAGCTTCCATAATAAGGCCCCCCTGTGGGTACAGATTGATGTTCTCCTATAAATCAGGGTGAACGCTCCTTACCTCCAGGCACTTTCTGCATTTTTGTCTTGACAGAATATTAAATACACAAGTCATAATTCATCATGTATATATACACACAGACATGGGAGACACTGTAAGTGCAAATGGTGCAAAAAATTATCTACATCCAGCATAGAAATGGTTTGATAGGTGGCAGGTTATCAGATAGTCAGGATTTAAGGATTATCATAGGAACGTATATACAGTACAACAAATTTAAAGCAAGGTAAACCAGACGGCCCATATGGAATGTAACACAGAACCTGCTATCATTTTGTTATTCCCTCTTGTACAGAAATGTCATACGTATGTTCCAGTAATATGGCACTAGGGTTACACAGCGTCATTGGTCACACAACATGTCACAGTCCAAAATTATGGCGCCTCCTCTTTGGTGGTCTTTGTGTGTCATGCAGCGCCCCCCTAAGGCTGTGCACTGGGCGTAACATTGAATCAGTTCTGTCAGTGTCCCATTGATTTATATTAAAGGTCAAACCCATTGTCCCTCTGCAGCCATCCATTACGTCAGTGTCAAAGTCACGGCCCACCAGCTGTTGCAAAACTACAATTCCCATCATGCCTGGACATCCAAAGCTTTAGCTTGATGGTAATTGTAGTTTTGCAACAGCTGGAGGGCTGTGACTTTAACACCTGTGCATTATATTCTCAGGTTAGCAACTAGTGTTTTCACTGAAGGTTTACCATGCTAGTTGATTGGCCAATGTTTACTGTGTAATCCACCGGGTTGACCTGACCTGGCCAGCATGACCTTGTTGTATAAAGTGAAACTGGTGTGTTAAAAAAATATATATATATTTTAGGACTATTTCACCAGTATAGATGATTTATGTCCTTATATTGTATAAGACCGATACAGTAGTCACATGGAATATTCCCCCCATTTTTTACAGCAAAATTAAGAAAGTACCATATTCTCATATCCAAAACTACTTGTTCATGTGTCTATGAGATCAGTACTCTGACGTTCTTTCTGTATGTTAAGGATTTCATATGGAATGATCTTTGCAAGATAATTGTGCGCTGGATTCTATACGTGGAGTACAACATGTTCCAGTTCTTTTCCTTATCACTGATTCTGATATATGGACCTGTGGTACATCTACTGAGAAGAAGCAGAACTAGCCCTGTGTGTGGAATGTGGGATAGAGCTCCTGGTACCAGTGTGAATGGTGCACAGGATATTCAGCAGCTGCACTGACACTGGCTTCACTACATGCATGACCTGCTGTGGAGCCGCACACATGGGCCCATTATGTTCACTCAGAGTTCTTTAGCCTCTCTTTCTATTACTGATGGCCAGCACAGATTGCAGTTATCTGGTCTGTCTAATAGTAAATAGATCCAAGGCTCAATTTATAAAATCCCAAAATAATATGCCTGTCTGGAGTAAGGTCTGTCTTATACTAGCCCTGTGGTTTCCATGCAGCTTGAGACCCCCTCTCATTGATTAATAAGGTCATTTTTTTTATTGAAGTGATAAAGTAGAATGAAGACTTATTATAAGGTAATGTCCCATGGGAAAAAATGCTAATTTGTTCTGTTCCAGAAGCAAGGGCTTATTCTCACGTCCCGTAAATTACGGGCCCTTCAGATGGAGCAGCCCTGTAGCGTGGTTTTTCCCCTGCCCGGCATGATGTATCAATTTCATGCCGGCAGCTGGAAAACTGTTTAAATCTCTGCGGCAGTGTAAACAGTTTCCCTGTTCCCGGGATAATATTAATACATCAGTCCAGGCGGGGAAACATTCCATTACAGGGCTTCCCCGTCCTAAGGACACGTAATTTACGGGATGTAGGAATAAGCCCTTAGGCCCAAATAGCTCAACCTGTTGGCAGTTTACATGGCTCAGTGGCATGATTGACTGTAGACTATAATGAACCATGTGGCCTCTAGGGGAAAAAAAAAGTTTTTCTTATACAAATATGGTCCCCTTTAGTTTGGCATTGATTGCATTTCTTAGCAATATGCCAGTTTTTAGTGCCATAGCACTGAATGGCTACTTTATTATACTTACTCCTCCTCCTTGTATTGCTTTGGATCTTTGTGCATTTGATCTCCTTTGGCCTTCAGAACTGAACCGATATCAACTTCAACTCCTAGTGGAGTATCAGACGACCCAGGGTGGGTCACAAATACATTCCCCATACATTATGTCACCTCCACCAGCCTGAACCTTCGCACCTGGCAGGATGGGCTCATCGATTCATGCCAGCATGGTGCAATAGAGATCTTGGTCTGACCAGGCAATGTTTCTTATAACACTGTTCTGCCCCCCAGAGTCTTGCCTTTATTCTTAAGACATCAGTGGCACTGGATATGGTTGCCTCCTGATATACATATATGTATGTGCTAAGATACTACTAGTGCTCTCAGATGCATTAGTTGAACATTGATTCCTTATATTTGATATTGATATTGATTTTGTGCTTCTGGCCCCATATCAGGCCATGTAAAAGGAGCATTATTGGAATTTTCATAGAAATGTGAATGATAATAGCCATATAGTCTATAATAGTCATATAGCTGCCTATCACACTAACAGGCCTCGACTTAAAGTAATGGTCAGTTGTGTAAGGGATTAGCTGGGAACCAATGTTGTCCATGTGGTATGTTGTGTGTGATAAGTTCTCATGATGTGTGTGATAGGTCAGTGTTTTTTGTCTATTATCAGTCACCTCATCACAAACACAGTATATCACCTGCACTTTGGACATTGAATCTCTTTGATGAGATCACTTGTTATTTTGACCATGACCTGAATTCATGTTGTGTTACCTAACCAGGTGAAACCAATGAAATATAGTAGTCTAATGATAAAACAACTGAGCTGTATACTATTTAAAGGAATTCTCCAGTCTTAGAAAAAGCACAGCTACTTTCTTGCAAAAACAGCACCACCGCTGCCCTCAGGTTGTGTGTGGTATCACAATTAGGCTCCATTCACTTTAATGGAACTGAGCTGCAAAACCCACACCTAAGGGATATGTGCACACTGAGGAAAATAGACGTAAATCCTGAACGGATTGCCTGCCGCGGACTCCGCTCGGAATTCCGCCTGCCTCAGTGTCTCAACGTTAAGTATAGGGCACCTTCGCTCTCCGCTGAAAGAATGGACATGGCCACTCTTTCAACTGAGACTCGCGGAGAGCGAATGTGCCCTTTACTTAACATTGAGACACTGAGGCAGGCGGAATTTCAAGCAGTGTGTGCACGCACCCAAACTTAGGGCAAGAGTGGGGATGTTTCTAGAAAAAAGTGGCCATGTTTTCCCAAGCCAGGATAATCCTGAATTGTGCCATCGGCTGGTTCACAGGCAATAAATTGTATCACGTGGAACCAGACCCTGCCAAGAGGATTGTCCCTTACAGGCCATAACCCATATTATACACTAGATACCTTTCTTTCCCCCCACATCATTTTCATGTAATTTCTTCTGTTCTTCTAAAGCCTTCATCTTTTCATCGTACACATCGGCTTGGGATTTCCAGTGGACTCGGTTATTTTGCAGTCCATCAAACATGGGGGTGATTTCTTTATGAAACCGTGCAAATTCCTAGAATGGGTAATGAAATAAGTAGAATTATCAGCTCTATTTACACAACATTGTAAGGTCCCTTTCATATCTCATTCAGGGAGATCCAATCCAATGGAAGATTGGATATAGTCTCGGAAGACAAGGGAGAGCTGTATACCCATACATAATCTTCTGACCGGGCTTGTGGGGGAAAATTAGAAAACATTACTGTCAGGAACATTCAGTATTTTGCAAAACAGAATTTAAAATGTATAAATCATGAATATTAGGAGGCAAGCTATATTTCCTTTCTGTAGGAAAGGACCAGACTGCTGCTTTAGGCCCCCTTCACACTTCAGGAAAACCTATCCGGATTTCTTATCTGACCCATAGGGTTCTATTGGACTAGGACACCATCCAGGATTCTTTACTGAAGGGTGTCCGACACAGATATTTTTGGCCATAGTCAAAAGCGCATACAGTTAAATGTGGCACTGTTTTTGACGGGGCCAGTAGCCATTAGCTCCCAGCCCTGTCAATCTCTCTCCTTGCCAGAGGCCGTATTATGCCTCCAGGTACAAGATGCCGCTATCTCCCCCTCCAGCGTTACGGAGCATAATTGACATCACTCATGCACTTGCAGAGCCTGAAGACAGAAGGGGAAGCCAGAGAAGGGCACCACTGAAGCAGGTGAGTATGTTTTATTTTTTTCCTCCTCCTGATGGTTTCCTAAAGCCTCCTGAAAGGCTTACTGATCAGTGTTTCCTGACAGTAAAACTGACCATCAGGCCTTACCCTTGTAATGTGTAGGTGTAATGTAGGTTGAATTGAAGTATATTACTGTATTATCTATTTGTTGTTAAATGGCAGCCGTCAAATAAAAACGGACGTCATTTTGACAGTTTGTAAACATAGCCTATGGCTGTGTTCACATTGCCATTAGAGTCTGTATTGACAGTAATAGGTTCATTTACACTGCGGCTTTGGCTGCATATGGATATAGTATACATATTTATATATATTACACAGTATATATACACTGTGTCTCTATAAAACTAGTTTATAGCTACTGTATATCAACACTAGCCAGACCACTGCTTTCAAAGCAGGGTTGTGGTCGGTAACCCAGACAATGAGCTGTAAACAATGGGAGGGAAACAGCGACATATCAGGAGACTGATAAATGTATTTGCAAAAATATTTAACTTGACGTGTTCTACAAGTATAGGTATATTAAGACAGGCTCACACTACGAAATCCGCACGGATAAGTTCCAGCGGATTCCGACGCTCGTACCCGTTCGCAGCGGCGCGCCTCTCTGCCTGTGCCATAGACACCATTCTATGGCCAGACAGATTCCACCTTCCGACAAAAGAACTGACACGTCAATTCTTTCGTCGGACAGCGGAATCGGCCTGGCCATAGAATGGTGTCTATGGAGCCAGCGGATATGCGCACCGCCGTGAACGGGTACGGGCGTCGTAATCTGCAGGAAACTATCTGTGCGGATTCCATAGTGTAAACCCACCCAGAAGGAGCATAGCAGAGACAGATGGCCATGAGCGACAGGAAACTGGTGGGTGCAGGTTACAGGAGTCAAGTAAACAATGAACCCTACAAACCATGTGACTTTCATTATGAATTTAAGCCAAGTCACAGATGTGAACATTGTCTTAGGGCCCTATTACACTAACAGATTATCAGACAGATTTTTTTAAACCAAAACCAGGAACAGACTATAAACAGAGAACAGGTAACAAAGGAAAGACTGAGATTTCTCCTCTTTTCAAACCCATTCCTGGCTTTGGCGTACTAAGTAAAAAAAAAAATAAAAAAAATAAAAGCTAAATAACACATTACATACAAAAGGAAGAATATCAATTTTATGATGGAAATGCAATTCAGGGACAGGTAACAGATATACTTCCAACAGAGTTTCTTCTACATGTACAACATGGAACGCTATACAATCTAAAATGTGAGCAGAAGTTTGTGTACTTTACATGTTTTTCTTTTTTGACAATTCTCTATGGGTTATGAAGTATAGTTGGCGTGCAGACATCTGCAGAGCTATGTGCAGGAACAGAATGTAAACCACAGGTTTATGAACCTTGCAGTGTTAAAATCCAATACATAAAACACAAATACATATGTAAAACATATTAAAGGGATTGTTTAACAACTGACATTTTGTAATCTATAGATTAGAGAAACAAAAACAAAGTGATCAGGCAAATAAAATCCAACTTCCTGATCCTTCTCTCCCCATAAATGAATTGTTAGGGGGACAGTTGGCATGCCCCATACGCATTTATTGTATATATGGGGGGGTCTTTGTTAGCCTTTCTCTTGCTCCTAGAAACAAAATATAAGACAGCGCTCCATAGCGTAATTCAGACAGGGCTGAAGTGGTGAAAGTAAGCATATAGAACTGTCACCTGAGTAGGTTGTGCTGATGTAAGGCACAACTCTTACTGATAGCATGTGAATGAACCGCAGCCACTCCTGACTAATCCCCACAGGGATTAAAGACAGTCAGTATCCTCCTCCACTCCAAGGCGGGTAAAACAGGCGCAGGTCCAAGAGGTAATAGTGATATAAAATATCATAAAATTTAGTAAAAGAATTATGCCAGCGACACAACGCGTTTCGAGACCGGTCTCTTTATCACGTGTCTATGATAGAGACCGAACCGGTCTCGAAACGCGTTGTGTTTCTGGCATAATTCTTTTAATAAATTTTATGATATTTTATATCACTATTACCTCTTGGACCTGCGCCTGTTTTACCCGCCTTGGAGTGGAGGAGTATACTGACTTTCTCTTGCTCCGTCTCTTACAGAAAGTTTGGTCTGTGTGCGCGGTTTTAGTAGGGGTTCTATTTCGGGAAAAGCAGACAGGAACTGGTTCTGTATACTCTAGTGCAAGGATGGGAAACCTTTGGCCCTCCAGCTGTTGCAAAACTACAATTCCCATCACGCCTGGACAGTCAAAGACAAAGCTTTGACTCTCCAGGCATGATGGGAATAGTAGTTTTGCAACTGCTTGAGGGCAAAAGGTTACCCATCTGTGCTCATTTGTATCCCCTACTCCAACAGTGTATAGTGGAGTTGACTGGACATGCTTCCATTATGACCCTTTTGCGTTGTGATTGTCACTGTATATTTTTAGGTTATTATTTTTGGAGTGATTTCTAGTAAGTATTGCTGCCTCACTTACCTTATACACAAATGTACATACAAAGTCAATGAAACCAACTTGAAGCTTAGGCAACTCCTCGGCTTTGTTCCTGTCCATCATTGGCTAAATGAGAAAAAAAAAAATCAGTGTTTTAACATAATAAACATATAAAATATGCATTGCATTCTACCACAAAGGAACCAAAGGGACTATGGCATTATATGGGGGGAATAAATAAAAATGGTTGTGCTGAAACTGTGTCGCCTTTTGTGTAAGACTTATTCCTCTTATGCTTAAAGTTGCTGCGGCAAAAAGAATTACTACTTTGCACTGCCCGTCTGTTTTTGTTCGTGAGAATTTTGAAAACGGGAGTCATAATAAAAGCACAATACAGTAATGACTTTATGAGATTACAATAGTAAATTCATATAATAACGCTTTAATCTTACGATAGGCTGCTGTTGAAGAACTGTTCTCTCCAGGTCTCCTTGTTCCCAGAATTCATTAGCAACCATGAGGGCGACCTGGATGGAAATAATCCTGCTGTTATTTATGGCATGACTGAAATAGTAGAACAATTCTAGTGTACAAAGGTTTGCAAAGTTTTGGGTAACTAGTTTTATAGGTCATCTTGTAGCCATGGTAAAACGAAACATATAGAGGCAACCAGAATAGATGGAGGAAAAGAACCATTCAAGATGGCGCCATCCACTTTGGTATGGGCCATGTGAGTTTGTGTTATAATTATAGGAATTATTTTTCTTATTGTCAATCTAACTCTGTATTAAAGGGGAACTATCATCAGGTTAGATGAATCTAACCTGCTGATAGCTCCTTAGTGCCCACAGGGTGCTGAGGATGAAGGAAAGTCTTTTACCTTCCACCTCTACGCCATTCCTATGCTATTTGTTGTGAAATCCTCTGGATTAGAAGGGGGAAAACCGGCTGGCAGCGGATGGGTGCTCCCAGTGCTCCTAATGGCGCGGGAACAGCGCCGAGAATGAAGGTAAGACACTTACCTTTATTCTCAGCTCCCCATACACACTAGGGAGCTATCAGCAGGTATTTCCATCTGACGGAGTAACTAGCTGATCACAGGAGGTGGCCCCCATAATCTTAAGTACAGTGTTCAGCTGTTTCCAGAAGCTCCCATAGAGACACATTGAACCTTTCATCTACAGTCATAGGGGGAAAATTTATTAAAAGGCTAAAATGCCTTTTTTAGGCGCAGATAGGTCAGATCGCGTAAAAATACTCGCTCATGGTCTATTTGCAAATATTTTATTCGCATCGGGCCGATCTGCTCCTTCTGGGCCAGTGGGGCAGAGAGGGGACATTACGGGGGTGCGGCTGCATGCAGAGGGGGCGTGAATGATAGTGAAACCTACACCAGCTCTGAGCTGGCATAGGTTTCAATTTATTGGCACAGACGGGCTCCGTGCGCACGGGATTTATGTAGAGACAGTGCGCCTCTGAGCTCCGGAGCTGCGGGGACATTTGTAAGCCTTAATAAATGTCTCCTCTACTCTATACCAATGTTTCCAGGACTCCCTAGCATCCAACTTCCTCAGTGACTGGTAATGAAATGCTGCACACTGGGGTTCGGACGGACCTGAGCATGCGTGAGAAAAATGATAGTGAAACCTACGCACACTGGGGTTCGGACGAACCTGAGCATGCGTGAGAAAAATGATAGTGAAACTTACGCACACTGGGGTTCGGACGAACCTGAGCATGCGTGAGTTGTGCTAGTCTCTAATTACAGCCCTTACCACTTCAGGGGCTTGGGACACCACTTTGACACTTTGTACAGGAGAAGAAAAGCATTTTACTACATTTTAGAAGCACAGATATATAAACGTTTTGAAGGTACCATGTGTCTCATTGCTCTGACAGCTATATACTGTAGCAATGTAGCATGTAGTTCACTACATGAACTTTTCACACCTTGGAAAGTACAACATCCCATTTGTTTTTAAAGACATTCTTTAGAACTTTGAGCACAATTAGGGAAGTATTACAAAAACCACAAGACAGAGGACTTGGCACATTATAGGTCTTATATTCGCAGATACATACTTTGCTTTGTACTTCCCAGGGCTTAGTAATGGCGGACAAGTCACATCCTGTCATCATCATGGCCCTATTGTGATAAAAACAGTTTCTGGGGATTAATACTATAGTATAGTGTCAGTATAACAACAGCGGACAAAGTCAAGGACAAAGACGTGTCATTGTATCTGGACGTTATTTACTAGATATGCCATAAAACAGGTGATCACCGAGGATCTGGCTACTGGTTCCTTCAATCTTGGGAACCACTAAAGATCCAAGTTTCCATACGCCTACGTACGTAGTACAAATGATTTTAAGTAACTCTGTAATAGGTTCTATTAGACATAAAGCCTCTTTCTGTACTCAAAAAGACCCCCCCCTTATCTGTTCATTATCAGGCAAAGTTGTTTGTTAGGACTCGGCCCGAGCGTTTGGCTCGGCGTCCTTGGCAGCCAGACTTCTTCTCATGTTTTGCTCTGCTGTGCTATTCCGTATTGTAGCTGTGGCCAGTGTTCTCTCCCTGACATAAGGTGTATTGTGCTCACTGATTGTTGACTGACAGCTGGCACACCAGTCAGCTGTTGGTATCTGGGCAGGACCTGGAGCCTCAGCCCCAATCACGCCTGTGGCTGAGACTCCAGGTCCCATAAGTATCCTCCCCTGTCTCATGTTCCTTGCCTGTGATAGTCCCTAGTTTGACTAGTGTTACTTGACCTAGCGTTTTCCTGCATTTGTATTCTGGTTACCTGACCTGCTATTAACCCTTTGACTACCCCTTTGGATACAATTTTGTTCTTTGCTGCTTGGTTGGTTTCTGACTTGGACTTCTAACTCTCCCTTCATTGTGTTGTGTATTGTCTTGTTCTGTTCAGTGTTGCACTTAGTGAAATCAGGGACTGCGGTCCAGTTGTCTGTTGCTATTTAGAGCATCTGAAGCAAGTAGGTAGGGAGAGCGGGGCGGGTGCCAGCTTCAGGGCTCACCTGTCCTTGTGTCTCCCTGTCCCTATCCTAATAATAGTCTTCATTACAGGGAAGCAAAGTGAAGAGGGGTTTGGCATAGTCCATTATAACCTATGGAGGGGGAGGAGTCGAGAAGGGATAAGTGAGCAGGAATGGGGAGACAAGCAGCTGTACAGTTTAGAGACTGGGCACATAAAACGCTGGATTCATAGGGAAACTTGGTGAGAGAAGATTGCAGTGTTTTGCAGGGCTGCCTTTTCTCCTCTCCATGCCTCTTCTGAATTGGGAGGGGGAGGTAGGAAAACAGCTTTTTGAGTACAGAAGGAAACTCTTTGCTTAATACAACCTATTACAGAGTTTCTTAAAATTGCTTGTACTATTGATAGTTTTCTGAAAGGTGACATTAAAATGACAGTTACACTGTTCCTGTCAGTCATAAAAAGGCAATTCATATTGAATGGGCTGGTGTATGCAAGGGATTTAAAGGGAGTGATAGCCTAGATGGTGCCATAAGTCCCACCAACTTAAGGCACATTGCACACAGGTCTTTACATTGTAAGCACCTCTGGTCTTGCATGAGCCTTCGGGTTGGCTGAATATCAAAGGTTACCCGGAGTCTGAGGATGAGTGTACCTTATGGCAGACATACCTCTCAACAGTCTAGGAGGTGGTGGTGAAAGGGGGCAAGCATCATGTTCCTCATAGTATCTGTGATTTAAGTTGGTGTCGGGGTCTACTAAAACTTTTGTTTTTTTAGAAAGTTTAGTGAGAGGTGATCTAAAGTAATTTTTACAATCTAAATGGCCTGTAAAAGTGACCCAAAAGAACCAATAGTAATGTACAATTACAAACACTCACATGATTATCTCCTTTTTTGTTGGGTCGGAGATAATATATTTGATCCTTTCCTCATCTGACTGCATTTGTTCCGTCATATCCACTATCTTCTGAAACATAGTCCTTTTCCTGTGTTAAACCAGATTGAGAAGGTGTCATTGTATTCAGCTAACACCTTAAGAACAAAACAACAAGTTTAAATACCACAAGCACCCTCTCAGTGTGTGTCAACATTTCTCGTGTATAGGCTTTTTTTTGCCATAGGTGTCTTTTTTTCTAAGAAAAATGGTATGCCCCTATACTGTAGCCCCACTCTATACCGTAGTTAGCCTCCATACTTTATACCCACCTACCCCTCTGTAGTTATTGCCCCATACTGTATACCTCCCTTCCCCCTCTGTAGTTGGCCCATGTACCCTGCATCCCCCCTATATTCAGTGTCCCCTGTGCATCCTCTTACCCCTCCTGCCTCCCCTGCAGCTTGTGTTGAGCAGGTGGGGGCGGAGCATAACATGTCTGGGTCTGATTGGCTGAGGCTTAGCCACTCAGCGTCAGGGATCGCGTCAGTTGACTGTAACTAGGGCTTATATTTGGAATGGGGGGGGTACATTAATATTGCTACTGGACTTCTACTGCATGTACCTCCTACCGTTACCAGTGTAGCGGAGTGTATTCTGCAGCTTGAACATGCATGCTTGTAATGAGGACATTTTCCACTTTTTATACATGTTTTTGTAATGAGGACTGGCACAGAGTGAATAGGCAGTGGCGTAGCTACCATAGAGGCAGGGTAGTCAGTTGCTATGGGGCCCGTGCAGGAGGGGGGCACAGGGGAGAAGGGAAGCGTCTGTAATTCTACTTGACCCCTTATGTACTGCAGTGTGTAAGTGACTCAGTGTTTACTTACATGCAGCAACACAAAAAAAGGGTTAAGATGAAGACAAAGAGATCTCCTCTGATAACCCCAGACCTCTGTTTTCCAGCTGCGCCATCAAGTAGGAAAATGTGCAGGGCTCCGTGCAGAGGTCAGGGGTTATCAGTGTACCAGCAGTTAAGCAGATATCTCCTTGTCTTCTGAACATTGGGTCACTTTACACACTGCAATACATAAGGGGTTAAGCAGAAGGTAGTCTGCTCCTACACCTATGTATTTAACCATAAGGGCTCCTAATGGGACATTATAGGTAAAAACTGTGGACTGTCCTAGCAAACAGCCATTGGCTCTCTGCTCTGCTGCAGCCAGGATTCTGCCTCTGGCCACAAGTGATTTTATTTTGTGGCCACATTACAGAGCATACACTGTGTGTGTGTTATATATATATATATATATATATATATATATATATATATATATATATATATGTGTGTGTATAATATACAGTGCTTTGTGTTGTGCGCAGGGGAGGGGGGGGCCTGTGAATCCTAGCTACGACCCTGTGAATAGGCATCATCTGTGCTACCTCCATATACACAGCACAGGGGCATCTGCACGGTACCTACCAAATACAGTCTAGGAGGAATATGGGGCAGTTGGTCTTAAATGAAACCTGTTCATACTCTTATTAGGTCTAATGACTAGCACAAACTGGTCAGGATTACAAAGAGATTATACAGACCAGGATTAACACAGATTAACATAGTTATCTGAATCACTCTCTACTTACTCTTTCTATGCAGGGCAACCATTAGGTCAGTAAGGTGGTTGTGTAGTCACACTCTTCTGTCAGTTGCTACCATCCTGTTTGGACAGTAGTTATTAAAAAATGTATGACCAGAGTCAGCCTCCTTTACACTCTTCTAGTTCATAGCTAAAGGGTTAAAAGTTATGGGCATCTTTAAATGTTGCATTGTACCTATTCTGGTGGAAAACATTTTCCCTATTGGTCTTTATTAAAAATTTGCCCCAGTTTATCTGCAGTAGCCTGCATGTTCTTACTCTAATTCCTTTAGAGTGTGAAAACATAGTAAAATAAGAACAATGCAATATTAAAATGCATGTTAAGGTATCCATAGACGAATCTAACCTGCTGATAGCTCCCTAAAGCAAAGGAGACACAGAGAATAAAAGTATGTCTCTTACCTTCATCCTTGGCTCAGTTCCCATCTGGTAAGACCGTTAGGAGCACTGCCCCCATAGCAACAATCCGGCCCCAGCTGGTCCACTCCATTGATGATCATTAGGGACTTATCGGCACTATGGGGTCAGGCCAGTGCTCCAAACGGTCCTACCTGACCGTCGAGTAAACAACTAAGTGCACAGGAATGGCGGTAAGGATGAGGGTAAGAGACATACCTTCATCCTCGGCATATCCTGATTCGTGTTCCCTTTTAAGGCCATGTTCACACAATGGCCGTGATTTCTGCTAAACATACATTGTATTTGAATGAATGGATGGAATCCTGGCCCGCATCCGAATTCACCAGAAATTAAGATCATCCAGCCGTCCGGGATGATCTTCAGTAAGACCGGGTCAAAGAACGGTCGGTGTTATATGCAATGTGAAGGTAGCCTAACACTGCATGCATTCATATTCATACATAGATTGCCCAGTAAACCACTTGTTACTTAAGGTGTTATATAAGTAACTTCATGTGTAACCATGCCGGCAATCAGCCAGTTGGCATGTGGTAGCTGGCATTATCCCGCGGCACACTGTCACGCACTCACTTGAAGTACAGAGCCAGGTCGGTTGCTATGATCGCCACTTCAAACAAATGAATCACATTTTCGAACTGCCTCTTGTTTAGATTCTGGAAAATGTTTAAACTCTGAAAGATAAAAAGTTTGTGTTATCGCTGCTTCAGGGGGCAACGGCATTGCCCAGACCCAACTACTGTCCTTGGGGATTTTTTTTTTTAAGCATGTTATGTAAAATTTATGTTTTTTTAAAAACTTATAGGTGATTGATACAGCCAATACTAAAGCCGAGATGAAGAAAAAGAAACTACACAACCTAATGGTAATATAATCCTGCAATATCCTGTCACTGCTAGGGGCAAAATTCTGTGGTCTCTTTGACCTATCAAGGCATGAACTCCTCCAGACCTCTGAAGGTGTCCTGAGAAGTGTTGAGGGAACTTGCTGAACTGTTGGGGTTCAGCAACGTTCTCCGAACCCGAACACTTGGCGTTTGACTCCCGGTGGCTGGAAATGCCATAGGCTGTATCCATGTTGTCCAGGACTCCTAAGGGTGGCATTCAACTTCTCCAGCTGTCAGGATTCAAATGTCAAGCGTTTGGGTTCAGAGAATGTTGCTGAACTCGACCAGTTCGGCAAGTCCAGTCAACACTAGTCCTGAGATATCTGGTACCAAAACATGGCCAGCTTTATATCCTTTGAGTCCATTCAATTGTGAGCTGGGGTCTCAGTGACATCCCACAAATACCCAAGCATATTGAGATCCATGGAATTTGAAGGCCTCGATCTCTTCATCTTTCTATCGTTCTATTTCACGAAAATGTGATTCATCAGACTAGCCCACCTTCTCCCTCCATGGTCCTGTTCTGATGTTACTGTGACTATTGTAGCCACTTTCAGTCTACAAGACAGGAGTCATTAGGCGCCATGACCATTGTGCATCCTTGCAGCCCCTTATATGTCATACTGTGATGTTCTGTGACCTTTCGATCAATGCTAGTACAAATCTTTTCAGCAAATTGCGTTTAGATCTTTTTACTTGGACCAATCCACTCCTGGTTATAGAGCCTTTACATGATCAGCTGCAGACTGCTTGAGCCACTGGATCATTCATGCAGCTCTTCATCATGGTTGTCCTCACATCTCCTGTTTACCCCAGGCGACATGCGGCCGATGCAGCTTATATATTCGCACGAAGAATCCAATCAGGCAACAAACCAACCCTGGGAATAAGTCTTCCTACAAATGCTTATTTGCCCTTGAGCGCCCATTACCATGTCACAGGCTCAATGGTCATCCGTCTTCGGAACACTTTTGGTAGATACTAACTACTGGTTACCAAGAACACTTTTCAAGACCCACCATTTTGAAGCTACTCTGACCAACTCTTTTAGCCATTACAGTTGGGTCCTTGCCAAATCTTACCCGTATTTCCTGCTTCCAACAAATCAACCTCAAGAACTGACTGTTCACTTGGTGCCTAATATATCACACCTGATAGGTGGCAATTGTAAGCATAAAATAGTTAATTAACATATTTTAAGGTCTAGCAAATGTAGTTAGCCATGATGCATACAATACTGTGTACATTGCTGCCCAATGAAATGAGCGATAATGCATGCATGTATTGACACTTGTCTAGACCTCACCTGCCCGGTATCTAGATGTTGAAATGTATCTGTATACCACATGGGTTACATATTTCCCTACAATAGGACACTACAGGTGACATTCACCAATGTTAGCCTTTAGAGTGAGATACATCAGAATCAAGTGGTGTGGCAATTGGTGTGGCATACTTTGATGCATAAAGGTCCTGACATCCAGTGACTTGCACACTTCTGCTCACCAATATGGCAATTACCAGATTTATAAGTCTGACCAGACTACTTGTTTCTGGGAGATGAAAGAGGATGAACCTTTATTGAAAATTTAGACATATGACAAGACATCCTTACCTCATCTTCCAGCAAGGTTTTACTAAACTCTAAGTGATGTCGCTCCAAGATAGAGGACCCATGAAGCTTTGCGAGGGGAGCCTGAGATCTGTAAACAAGACGAAAGGTCTTCAGTGTATTATAAGTTACCACATGATAGGTATTTAACTCGTAGTAGAAGTCATAGAGATCACGGCACTTACTTCATTTGGTACAGATTATTGGTTCCTCTATGGTCGATATCATGGCAGAAAGCAGCAGCTACCATGGCAAAGGCCTCCAGGTCAGAATAATATTTCTTGAGCTTACCTGTCTTTTGAAAATGAATGGATTTTCATTAAAGTCACCAGAATGCTGGGTTTTGTATATATTATTTCTGTCATACATGTAATATGGATTAATAATATGTTACAATCCCCCAGACTTTCTTGTCCTCCCCATCCAGTTCTCCTAGAGTACGTCATTTACTGGCATAATCTACATCTGGGATGTCAAATTCTCTACCACGAGTTTGATACCTGTGAGCTACATGTTGACAGATTAACATACTGACATGCCACTTGACGGGGAAATGGCCCGGTCCGGCAGCCAGCGCATCCGGAATTCTGGCCACATTCCAGATTCTCATTCGGAGCTGTCCGGAATTCTGGATGTTCCTATAGTGTTCTTTGGAGGCAACCGTGACGTAATTCCAGGCAAAAAAATGACATTTACTCTAATGTCCGGACCTATTTTCCGACAAGGACAACTTTCAGCGAAAATCCTGAAAGGTGTCCGTGCACAATCAGGTCAGGAAATCTGGAAATTTAGATAAATTTTCTGATGTGTCCATGGATCCTCAGAAATCAGCGAATCACAACTATAATAGTCAAGTGTAAATGGACCTATAATGGGGTATATTCAGTATTAATGCATAGGGCAGTGTGAGCTGTATATACGACCCTGGTCAAGACTACAAGGGTCCTATTAGACATATCTGATCGTTTTACAAACACATATGGTGAGATGGCCACAATAACTGAAACATTACATACCATTAGCAGGGTGAACATTGTCTGTCCCACGTTAAATCCATGTCGCCAGTTGTGATAGGTGATATCCCGGTAGCCCTTTCTCACTGTATACATCCATTTGGTCATAACCTAGGAGGGAAGTTATATTTATTATATGAATATTTACCTAGATTTTATATATGGATCCCCAGGTATACTACTTATAATCCAAATCATGTTGTGAAAGTGGTCTACAATTTAGTAAGGAAATATTATACGCACTGAAGCTGGCAGAATTCATGGGGAATACCAAATCAATAGCCAAACATATGAACTTCTAGACAGGTTGCAATGTGACCTGAATTAAAGGGCCTTGGTTCATTCATCAATGCATGGAAACAGAGACTAAAGACCTTTTCTGATATAGTCACATAGGGCAGATATCTGTAGAAAATCCGATCTTATAATAATAACTTCTATGCAAACTTCTGTGCAAATCTATATGTCTCCATGGTAACAGACTACACTGTTCTGTCGTCTGGCCCTGCACTTTTATTAGGAGTTGTGGGTCAGATGGGAGGCAATAGGAGTTCGGGTTCAGACTACACAGGGTTTGTTGTTGCTCTGTAGACCTGGGATATATACCTGTATACCAGCTATAGACACAACATAATAGGATATATTGATATTAGACTATTTGTAAAGTTTCCGCATTAAAATTGCCAGTGAAGTTGGATGTGCTCTTTCTTTATTCGGAAAAAGATTAGTCTGCTTTTCCAGGTTCCCATTTCTGTAGGATATGTTTAGAATCTATGCAAACTCTTGTTTTTGGCTGTGTACATAGACATTAGGCAGAAAGCCCAGGAGCAGGGATAAAGCCACATCCCAGGGCTTGCACAAAGCGGATTATTTGGATCACAGAGCTGCCGATCCCTGTCCTCCAGCCATTCATTTCATTTGAGAATAGATTTGGCCTGTCATCGAATCGAGTTTGGCATTTCTTCATCTCCATCTCCATTCAATGTAAATTAAAACAAGGAGCAGCACATAGTTACAGTGGTGTTCTGGGACTGTAATATTGATGGCCTATTATTAGAATATGCCAGCACTAACTGGTTGGTGGGGGCCTGACATTTGGCAAACACACACCGATTAGATAAATGAAGGAGTAGTGACCCTACAGAAAGTGTTGAATCCCCTTCATTGTTTACCTTGGCACAGCACCATACATTGGGTTGTGCCTGATCAGCAGAAGTGCCAGCAGTAAGGGCCCTATTCCACAGGAACGATAATCGGCCCGATTCGGCCGATTATCACTCGGTGGAATAGAGAGAACGATCAACCGATGATCGTGTCATCGGCTGATCGTTCATTTAGGGCCAGACCTAAAATCATCGTTCCCCCACCGCGCATCGCTACGGTGGAATAGCGGTGCGTGGCGGGCGACCAACGATTTGAGAAGCAAAATACATTACCTGCAGGGCTTCTCCTCCGCTCTGTCTTTCTCCCCGGCTCTAGCTTCAGAATGGCCTGTCAGCCGCCGCAGCCTGTGATTGGCTGAGTGGCCTGTCAGCTGACATTCTGAAGCTAGAGTGCGCGGGACCCAGGGAGGAAGACAGAGCGGAGGAGAAGAGCTGACAGGTAGTGTATGCTGCAAGGACATCGGTTTACGATGTCACTGCAGCCCTCGCTCAACGATCATCGGGCCGTGGAATAGGCCCAGTAAACGAACGGCGATCTAGCAGATCGGCACTTGTTTACATCGTTCATCAGGCCCTGCTCGGCCCGTGGAATAGGACCCTAAGACCCCCACTGATCGGTTATTAAAGGAGAAGTCTGGGCACCAGTTTTTTTTCAAAACAGTCGAGGAGGGCATGACTGAAAATAGCAACAGGCACCTACCTCCCCAGCTCCAGCGCTGGTGTCCGCTGTCCCCCGCTCCGGTTACCATTCCCCAGGCATTCCAACTCTGAGTTGAGACCTGGAACCTGATGTGTCAGGCTGAGCCGGCCTGACACGTTACATCCCAGGTTCCTGCTCAGACTGGAAGCTTTCAAAGTCCAGGAACCGAAGTGGAGGACAGCGGATCCCAACGCTGGAGCCAGGGAGGTAAGTGCATAATGTTATGTTCAGCCACCTCAGCCACCTCCTCCATGGCTGTGCCCAGACTTCTCCTGCAAAACCCTTTAGGCTATGTTTAAACTTAATTTTCTATTAATCACAGCTGTTGTTGACGATTTGCAACAATGGCTGTGATTAATAGAAAATTTACATTGTGCTGCAGTCTATGGAATCATGGCCGGAGTGTATACACATAGTATACGCTCCAGCCAGGTTCCCTATTGGTCGCAACGAAAATTGACATGTCAGTTTTGTGCGGCCGCTATTCATTAAATAGCGGCCGCACAACCCTGACAGGTCACACAATGGAGAGTGCAGCTCCGGCCGCACGTTCCATTGTGTGCAATGGTGAATTGGCCCAATTCGATAGAAATGAAGTTTATCCCGGGCCGGTAATGCAGTACCGGGCAGGATAAACTTCACTGACACCGGCCATTCTGTTACATGATATACACAATTTTTCTGGCTGCCCTATTAGTGCAAAGTTACTCAACTAAGTCTCCACATTTATTTCAAAGCAGAGTAAGAGACAAGCTGCTTCTGACTCTTCTCTTAGCAACCCTAAGTAACAGAGAGTTGGGCATGTTTAAATCCAATGTATCTGATCCTTATTTATCAGTGGCATCAGTGGACATTCAGTATATTAGACAGTGGGATCATTAACCAGAATAGATTTAATGTGTGTAGCCATGATGGATACTTATGCACAGATTTTTTTTTTCAATTGTTACTTTGTTTCCTGGATAAAGCAACTTTCTAATTAGTTTTTGTTAAAACTTTCATACTGTTTAGCTGCTTCACATAGAAAAATAAGTCTTTCAGATTGACTTTCTGCTCTATGTGTTAGAGATAGCAGCAGTAAGAGGCTGGGGTTTACACACTAGCTCATATTGCAGACAGGGGATAGAGAAACCTTGGAGGACAGCTCATACAGGTTAGAGAGAGAAGAGAACAAATACAAGGAACTCTACAATACAGTTTTGAAAATGTCTTCTCCATGTCATATCTATAGTTAGAACCTCCAAAGTGTTTTACATACAAGTATGTTAGGCTTCACAAAACAAATGTAAAACTATATATAAATATAATAATAATAATAATATATCATTGCAATAAGGAAGCATTATCCTAGTCAGGCTGTTTACCTCTGCAGGCACCTTAAACTTGTCCACAGCATTTAGTTCTACAAACAGCCGTATGCCGCTCTTGATGAGATCGTGCTCGGACACCGGCAGGTCACTAAAGTGGAACTCATATAGTTCCAGCGCCGCCGGGTCTGGCAACTCTTCTTTCTGTTCAAAGGAAGATAAACATTTATGAGCAGATGGATCTTATTAGTCGGGTCTAAGACTTTCCTTAACTTGTGGATTTGTTTTACAAAGGTGTGCCACTGCTTTTATAAGCTATTTCATAGAACAGCACAGAAAAAAAGGGATCAACATAGGCCTTATGGTGAAGACTGGGACCATTATATTACTGTCAGGACTGAATTATACACAGTATTTTTGTTTATAGAAATAAATAAATGATGCATTAATAATAAATAATAAATTATTAATAATAAATAAAATTTCCTCAAAGTGACATTCTAAAGATTTTGTCAAGATTTAACTACGGCCTGTTCACATCTGTATTGTTTTCTTTAAGTTTTCCATTGCTCCTTGAACTTGGCAGCAAGTGTTTAATTTCCTTGCAGCTCCACCACAGGAGAAGTGGAGAATTATACTTTTTCCCTTGAAATCCATACTATGCAGGACCTCCAGATTAAAGGGGTTATCCAGGGCTACAAAAACATGGCCACTTTTCCCCCTCTCTTGTCTCCAGATTGGGTTGGGTTTAAAACTCAGCTCCATTGAAGTAAATGGAGCTTAATTGCAAACCACACCTGAACTGGAGACAAGAGTGGGGGAAAAGTGGCCATGTTTCTGTAGCGCTTGATAACCCCTGTAAGAGATGTTGTTAGTAGAATTGAACGCAACTCAAGAATCATTGTGTCTGATCATTCGGCATTTGGCTGGATCCATGCTTTCCCAGAATCCCTAGGGCTGCATCCAAATTTTTTAGCCACCGATATGCAAATAACGAAGGATCAGATTGCATGCCCGTGTTCCACTTATCTCTAGTTGTTAGCAGTCTCCCTCCCCTCTAGGTTAAAGAGGAGGGGCTTGAAAGACATGCCTAAAAGGTATTTAACATAGGTTTTCTAAACCAGATTAGTGGCTGTCCAGGCATGATGGGAATTGTAGTTTTGCAACAGCTGGAGGGCCGAAGGTTCCCCATCCCTGATATAGGGCCTCAGGGGCTCCCACTCCTGGCTCTCGGTCCTTAAATTATGGGTGATATTTGACTTATTTTTAACCACTTTATTTGATTACTGTGTCCATTACTTGGATTTTTGCACTTTGTACTTGTTTGCACATTAGACCTTTATAACATTTGTACATATAATCTTTGCACAACTTATTGCTATCTTAGGTGTAAGCTGTAGTAGGGAGTTGGCGTTCTAGGAAGATGAGGTATTGTGTCAACTCTCTTTGGGATTTTGATGATTTTTAGTTTTTTTTTAATAGAGGTAATTTACAAATTGGTATAACTTTCTGGAACCAGTTGGCACTTGCTGGAATACCCCTTTAAGAGTATTGTTTATTTTATATATTGTTTAAGTGCATCCTCTTATATAGATATACAATCTTTTCTTCTTGTCTTTGAAGACTAGATCAGTTGTGTGGGCTGGCTATTCGCTGGATTGTTTGTACAGGCCTTTGTGGCTACCAAACGTTGCCTTCACATCCCCTATTACATAGGGAAATGAACGGCCAATAGGTAATAATTATCGGCTTGTCATAACAGCCCGATCAGCCAATGAACAAGCTTTGCTCAATTGTTGGTTGAGCTCTAATACATTGGCCGATGCCTATTCAGCCAATAATCACTGAGGCCGGTTTTATATGGACATAATACTGCCATTGTATGATGGATCCAACACTGTGTTGTGGTTCTGTATAGAGTATAGAGACTCCATTTTTTTTGGTAGGGGGGGGGGGGAGGGTGATCTTAGCCCATATTTATTAATCGTTTAAAGTTTGGAAATCTTAGCACACACCATACTTAAAACATAAAAAATTCCCTGTTCACAGAATAGATGTGGTCTTACATTTTAGACAGATTTATTGACAGACAATCATACTTCTATTTATACACATGATCCCGATACAGATAAATGTACACTAGACACAGTACATCTACTGTCACCTACCAATATCTTCACAAGATCCTTTGGCTCACAGTCATCTACTTCTTTATTTAGTTTTTCTTTAGATTTCTAAAATAACAAAATTTTCTTGGTTAGACACTGGGGGGGGGGGGGAGATTTATCAAAAATGGTGTAAAAAGTGAAACTGGCTCAGTTGCCCCTAGCAACCAATCACATTCCACCTTTCATTCCTCACAGACTCTTTGAAAAATGAAAGGTTGCTAGGGGCAACTGAGCCAGTTTCACTTTACACCATGTTTGATAAATCTCCCCCTATATTTACATTTTGTCCAAACTAAAAAAAAACAGCCTTGAAACATTTACCAGAATGCTCTGCAGCTCCTGAGGCGTGCACTTCAGCTGGTACATCAGCATCTCCTGGGCAATGTCCTTTCGGTTTTCTAGCTTATTCATTTTGTCATATGTGTCAGTGTTCAGAACCGACCATCCCAAAAACTGAGTGAGGGTCTGGAACAAAAAAAGTGGTGTCAATGCTATGGAACAAGACAATATGGCATATATTACATCATCCCGGGTAGTTATCTCACTATAGATACTACTACAACTTTTTTGTGACTATGACCTCGGAATTGGTCAGTCTGAATTCATACAGTGTTGTCTAAGTCATATTCTGATTGAATATTACAATCACATGATTGGTTGACCAGTTTGGTGTGTTTTTCACTCCATAATCACTCAGTGGTTAGCAATGTTGCCTTGTAGCTTAAAGCGTAACTGTCATTTCAGGGTCATTTTTCTGAAAACATTAAATATCAACAGTACAAGCGATTTTAAGAAACTCTGTAATAGGTTTTATGTACTAAAAGAGTTTCCTTCTGTACTGAAAAAGCAATCTCCCAGCCTCCCCCCTCACATCAAATGAAGCAGGATTTCTGTCTCTATTATGTGGCTATGGAGAGGGGAGGGGCTGATAGGAGTGACTGAGCACGGAGCAGTCCTGCAAAGCACAACACCCTGCAATCTTCTCTCAGTAAGTTCATAGATAAGCACTGACCTTTCTGACACCTGAATCCTGCGGTTTAGGTGCCCAGACAGTCTACAAACAGCTGACCTTCATGTCACCTCTTCCTGCTCCCTCATCCCCCTCAGCCCCTCCTCCCTTCATAGGCTTACAATGGAGAGAGCAGAGCCCGTCTTCACTGGCTTCTCTGTAATAAAGACGTGTTTGCCTGATAATGCACAGATAAGAAGTCAGGGGGGAGGCTGGGAGATTGCTTCTTGAGTACAGAAGGAGGCTTTTTTGGCTGATGAAACCTATTACAGAGTTTCTTAAAATCGCTTATACTACTGATTTCTGCAGTAAAAAAAACATGACAGTTACGCTTTAAGGAATCTGGGTAGTGATGAGCGAATAGTGAAATATTCGAATATTCAATATTCGTACGAATATCTCCCGAATATTTTGAATATTCGATCGAATATTCGATCCCATTAAAGTCTATGGGAACAAATATTCGATTATTGAAAAACATCTATTCGACCACTTGGAGGTAAAAACCTGAAGCTGGGGGATTTGAACGCTTATCGAATATTTATTGAATATTCGGCGAACTATTCGATAATATTCAATAGATCGAATACCTTACTATTAGATATTCGATCGAACAGTATTCGCTCATCAATAAATCTGGGTTCAAATCCCACCAAAGAAAATATCTGAATGGACTTCATAAGTGCTCCCCAGGTTCGCTCTCATAACAAAAAAAATAAAATACTGATAGGTGAATTTAGATTGTTAGTCTAAAAAGAGAAAGGGACTGTACATACTGTCTGTTAAAAAAATCTGTATATTGGCACAATATAAATTTTTTTTTTTAAGAATTATAATAAAGAAACACGTAATGATAGAAATAAATTGTGGGCACTCACCATTACATTGACTTGCTTTATTTCTTCTTACAAAACATCAAAGTGGCAGGTTAAAAGCAGGAGACGCCATAGCCACGTGTGGGTATGGCATCTCCTGCTTTTAACCTGCCACTTTGATGTTTTGTAAGAAGAAATAAAGCAAGTCTATGTAATGGTGAGTGCCCACAATTTATTTCTATCATTGCGACTGTGAATAGATGAACTGTCCCACTCACTGTGAGAGCACCACCATAAGAGACCCTATATCTATTGCACCCTTGATGCACACACATACCAGTGGGCCCGGCCATATATTAAAGGGGTTGGCCACTTTATAGAAAATAGGTCAGAACAAAGCATTAGTAAGTGTACTCACTGTATATACTGACAGCAGCTCCCTGTGTACCTCCTAGAGCTAAAATCAGACTCCCCGTTACCAGGCTGGGCTGCCCTGCTCTGTTCTGTTTCTGTCCATAAGATGGCCGACATGGAGGAGCATCTGACCATGCCCTGTCCTCCATAGACATATACAGGCTCAGTGGTGGACACAGGGGGGGCGGGGAATGGTCACATGCCACTGACCATGGTCTATATTGCCACTGACCCTCTGTTACCTCTCTGACCTTCTCTTCCCTTCCTTCCCTCCCTCCACACTGTTATTGTTAAAATATGCAAAAGTCTACATTAAAACAATCAGGTCATAAGTTTCAGAACAGTAGCTTTCCAGCCAGGACCGCAACAAAGTGCCCTGGCCCTATATGGGCAAAGTTCTTGACAACCCTCCAACCCTCCCATACATAAAAAACGTCAAATCCTAATACTTTACTAATAATGGCCAGAATGATTTGGGGAGGTTGTTAGCTGACAAAAATATATAGCAAGCTCTGTAATATTTTTACATTACATTATTGTTGCATTACCCACAGGAGCGGTGGATTACCTAAGCCACATTTTGGCACTAATCTCCTTAGTCTTCACTCTTAACCTCCAAAAAGTAAAGTATGAACTTTCTCAGTAGGAGGGCAGAATGGGCACAGTCAAGGACAAAGAGTACGTTGGTCACCTAGAGAGTGGTCAGGAGGCAACAGGCCAGAAAGTAGCAGACTCAGGGGTCAGAATAGGGAGTAACATAATACTGTAGATGATAAATCCAAAGGGCGAGGCAGACCAGTAATCCAGAAACAATGCCGTAGCCAAGATCAGATTTGGAGTTAGAATCAGGAGTCAAGAAGAGAATAGAAATACAGCAGAACTATAGCTAGTCAAAGTAAAGTACCCTAACTGTTCACATAGGGGGCAGACCAAAGTCTCCTTTGGTAACCAGATCTCATGTCATCCAGAAGTATCAGTTCGCCCTGCAGCCCAATAAATGACAATTAGTGTAGTCATGGAAAGCTGCAGCCAGATTCTCCAGGGGTATCCAGTTGCCTTGCTGGAGCCATGGTCTCCGGCAGAGCCCCATTGTAGGAACCAGTTGAGGAGACTTAGTACCCTGCCCTGTCCTCTTCCACAGCACTCTGCCCTTTCTTCAAGTATAGTGATAAGTAGTGTTGAAGGGACTTGCTGAACTGTTCTGGTTTGGCAACGTTACCCGAGCACTTGGCATTTGACTCCTGGCATCTAAAGAAGTTGAATGCCACATTGCGGTTGCCAGGAAAACATGAATATCTATGACTCTCTAGGGCTACATGTAACTTCTCCAGACTCCAGGAGTTAAATGCCGAACGTTTGGTTTCAGAGAACGTTGATGAACTCGCATAGTTAATCCAGATGAACCCACAGATGAACCCACAAGTCTGCTCAATACTAGTGATTAGTTGTAGGGCCTATAACTATCCATATCAATCAATGTATCCATCTTACTTATCTAGTAGAGATGAGCGAACCTTGAGCATGCTCGAGTCCATCCGAACCCGAACTTTCGGCATTTGATTAGCGGTGGCTGCTGAACATGGATAAAGCCCTAAGGCTATGTGGAAAACATGGATATAGTCATTGGCTGTATCCATGTTTTCCAGACAACCTTAGAGCTTTATCCAACTTCAGCAGCCCCCGCTAATCAAATAGTTCGGGTTCGGATGGAAGCAAACCCGAACCCATTCGCTCATCTCTATTATCTATTTATCTAATGTAAATAGATATAATATAATGTATATAGACAGACACATAGACATAGAGAGTTTCCCTGTAGAAGAACGGCAGGGGTACTTTCTTACTTCAGTGATTTGTTCATCATACTCATCGAATGGCTTCCCGTCCTTCCTGTTGTAGAATGTAGCCACGCCCACAATCTCCTCCTTTTTGTTCACAATGGGCAGGGACAAGACATTTTTAATGCACCATCCCGTCTCATCCACCGGATCTTTCTGAAAAGACAAAGCAGACCGACCATTTATTGTTCCGACACGTACATGCTCTGTAGAGCTCTACAGGAAGAACAGATGCTGAAAATACAAAATATAACCTAAGTCATGGTAAAATGTAATTTAGTACAACCAATCAGAAATTAGCAACATATAACACACAATAAATCTACATGCCAATTCTCTTACCTGAAATTTAAAGTAATCATCTGCGGACGCATTCATCATGTTGCAAATCTGAGTCGTGGAAAAAATAACATAAAGTAAGTGATCATGTTGGGAATTGGTATAACAGGCTAGATGTATTGCTTATCAAGTCCTACATGTAAATTTGATTGATATTAAGAAGAAGACTATCATAAGGCCACTTGAACTTGCTGATAGGGATGCAGATGTTTTTGCTTAACCCCTTAAGGCCAATTTTTATTTTTTCACTTTTGTTTCTTTCTCCTTGTTTAAAAGGCCAAAGAACTTTCATTTTTTCATCTACAGACCCATATGTTCTTTCTAACTACATGCTTAATTTTTTAATAAAAAATACAGTGAAACAAAAAAAAATAATTATTAGGTGGGGTGAAATTAAAAAAAAAAAGGTATTTTTCAAATTTCAGGTGGATTTTGTCTATACGCCATTTGCCATGTGATTAAACTGACATGTTATCTATGTTCCTTGAGTCAGGATGATTACAACAATATATAACTTTATTATTTGATTGATATTAGAAGAAGACTATCATAAGGCCACCTCAACTTGCTGATAGGGATGCAGATTTTTTTGCTTAACCCCTTAAGGCCAATTTTTATTTTTGCACTTTTGTTTCTTTCTCCTTGTTTAAAAGGCCAAAGCACTTTCATTTTTTTCACCTACAGACCCATATGTTCTTTGTATCTACATGCTTAATTTTTTAATAAAATATACAGTGAAACCGGAAAAAAATTATTAGGGGGGTGAAATAGAAAAAAAAAAGGTATTTTTTTTAAATTTCAGGTGGATTTTGTCTATATGCCATTTGCCATGTGATTAAACTGACATGTTATCTACAGTATGTTTCTTGAGTCAGGATGATTACAACAATATATAACTTTTATTTTATTTTACTACTTAAAGAAAAATTACTTTTTGAAAATGTTTTAATCTGCTTAAAATTGCTCTCTTCTGATCCTTATAACATTTTTATTTTTTGCTCTATGAGGCTATTTGAGGGCTCAATTTTTTGTGCCATAATCTGTAGATTTATTTGGTACCACACTTGCATATATGCGACTTTTTGATCATTTTTTATGGATGTGATGTAACACAAATTCCGAAGTTTTGCACTTTAGTGGGTTTTTGCACTTACGCTATTTACTGTGCAAGATCAATAATGTGATAATTTATTGGCCAATTTAATCGGCAATAACAAATATGTTTATTATTGTTTTGTTTATATTTTTTTATTTACAAAGATAGGAAAAGTGGGGTGATTTAAACTTTTAATATGGGAAGGGTTTTGACTTTTAATACACTGATTGCTCATAGGCATGAATGCAGTACCTATGAACTGCATTGATCCATAAAATCCACTCAATTGCTTGAGCCTGTCTCCAGACAGCCTGAAGCAGTTGCCGATGTTTGGCAGCCTGGGAGGCCTTGTAGAGGCCTTGGGCTTCACTGACCAGTAAGGTTGTGAGGTCGTGGGGAGCCAATCTGGCCACCGGTTCACCAATGCAGGCATGCTATCAGTTTTGACAGCAGCATCTAAAGGGTTAAATAACCCGAATTTGTGATTTATGTAGCTACAGTCTATGTAACAACCTTATATAGACTAAACCTACAACCTGCCAATATTAGTAATATTCTAGAATATAATATAAAGGCAACTTACAAATCCATTTTCAGCAACGTAGGTGGGCAGTCCACTCACAAGAGACCAATGATCCTCAGGGGGAGTCCTTTATTGACAAAACAATACGTAAGGGGGTTAGGGGGAGGACTGAAACAACAGTAACCATTGTGGTACAAGGGGGTAATGTCTTACGGGATGACTTTGATTTCTTCTTTTCCATGTAAAATATAATCAATAATCTTGTAAAAATTTACTTCCTGATCGAGAAAGAGAAAGAGCAGTTCAGTTTTGCTCAGGACAATTTTTAAGACAATAAATGTAACAGTGTCTGTTCCTTTATGTCACATGATGAATATTCTGCACCAGGGGCTTCCCAGCGTGGCAGGAGGAAGCAGAGATCACTAGGTGACCATAGTGTGTCCAAGTATGGAACTCAAGCATCATAAAGGGGTTTTCTGGGACCTGGATAATAATGTTCTACCCTTAGGTTATGTTCACACTACGTAAGTACCAAAGTAATCACGGACGTTGCGACAACGGCAGTGATTTCTACATAGTACTGCACCTGAGGGAATCCCGGCTGGATGTGTATGTGTATACACATAGAGAGAAATTTATCAAACATGATGTAAAGTGAAACTGGCTCAGTTGCCCCTAGCAACCAATCAGATTCCACCTTTAGGCTCGGTTCACACGTTGTAACAGTGCGGCTGTATTTGCGGCTGTAATTGTGCGGCAGTATTTTTGGTGGTTCGTGTGTATGCTTGGAAGTATAGGATATGCGGCTGCACAGTGCACACTATGTCTGAATCTACGGCCCTATCGTAAACGGACCCGTAAAAAATTAACAAGACCATTGTTTGCGGCTGAACATGCGGCCGTGGATTGACAGGCGGTCCGTACGGAGTACTTCAAAAATAGCCGGCAATGATGCCGAATGCCGATGCCTCTAATAGTTAATATATTAAATTACTAAAACACATTTTCGTTGTAATAAAGACACTTTCGTTGGTCAATAATTTATTTCTAACGAATCCATCATTTTGCAATTAAATATACTGTTAAAATAAATAGATATATAAATAAATGTATATTTATCTATATATTTATTTTTTGACAGTATATTGAATTGCACAATGATGGATTCGTTAGAATTAAATTATTGACCAACGAAACAGAATTTATTTCCACGAAAATGTGTTTTATTCATTAAATATTAATTAGTACAGGAAGCTCTATAAGCCGTTAATTCATATTCCCGGCAATAGAGCATTCTGTACTAATCATCACTTTACTTTAATTAAAACATCAAATGTTTCTTCTAATTATGTTATGACAATAGCATTATTAGAAGAAACATTTAGAATTATATGTGCGCTCAGCTGATTGGCTGATCGGCTCAGCGCACATATAATGAGCCGGTCCGCAGCACAGTGACTTCATTGTGCTGCGGACCAGCGAAGAGACAACATCGGGACATCGGATGGTGAGTATAGAGCTCTCCCCACCCCCTCCCCGACACTGCACCCCTCCCAGCAAGGAAGGGGGGGTCAGTTAACCCCTTCCTTGCTGGGAGGGGTGCAGTCTGACATCAGTCTGGCCCCCAGGGGGTTAAGGGGGATGCAATACATCCTCCCTTAACCCCTTGGGGGTCAGACTGTAAGCAGCGATCTGTAAAGATGCTGCATACTGTAAGGTGCACAACACCGCTCACAATGATGGGTGTTGTGCTCCTGTTTGTGTGTTTTTTGTGTGTTTCTCCCTTTTTGTTTTTCAGATATCGGTATCCTGGGGATTACGTCGGATTCCATGGACTACGTCGATGACCAGCTGTTGTTCTTTGAATTTTTTTAATAAAATGGTCAATGAGGGGTGTGGGGGTGTTTTTATTTGAATAAAAAAATATTTTAAACTTGTGTCTTGTCTTTATTTCTTTACTTTATAGACTTAGTAGTGGAAGCCGTCTAATAGACGGAATCCATTACTAAGTTGGGGCCTAGTGTTAGCCGGTATAAAATGGCTAACACTAACCCCCCATTATTACCCCAGTACCCAATGCCACCAGGGGTACTGGGAAGAGCCGGGTGCCAGTGGTCCCGGAGCGTCAATATTGGCGCTCCTGGACCGGGCGGCAGCAGGCTGGTAAGATTTAGGCTGGGGAGGGCCTAAACCAATGGCTCTTCCCACCCTGGTGTTACCAGGCTGCTGTCGTTTGGTTTTTAACCCGGCTGGTTATAAAAATAGGGGGGACCCTATGCGGTTTTTTTTTTTTAAATAAATAAATAATTAAAAAAAAACGCATAGGGTCCCCCCTATTTTTATAACCAGCCGGGTTAAAAACCAAACGACAGCAGCCTGGTAACACCAGGGTGGGAAGAGCCATTGGTTTAGGCCCTCCCCAGCCTAAATCTTACCAGCCTGCTGCCGCCCGGTCCAGGAGCGCCAATTTTGACGCTCCGGGACCACTGGCACCCGGCTCTTCCCAGTACCCCTGGTGGCATTGGGTACTGGGGTAATAATAGGGGGTTAGTGTTAGCCATTTTATACCGGCTAACACTAGGCCCCAACTTAGTAATGGATTCCATCTATTAGACGGCTTCCACTACTAAGTCTATAAAGTAAAGAAATAAAGACAAGACACAAGTTTAAAATATTTTTTATTCAAATAAAAACACCCCCACACCCCTCATTGACCATTTTATTAAAAAAATTCAAAGAACAACCGCTGGTCATCGACGTAGTCCATGGAATCCGACATAATCCCCAGGATACCGATATCTGAAAAACAAAAAGGGAGAAACACACAAAAAACACACAAACAGGAGCACAACACCCATCATTGTGAGCGGTGTTGTGCTCCTTACAGTATGCAGCATCTTTACAGATCGCTGCTTACAGTCTGACCCCCAAGGGGTTAAGGGAGGATGTATTGCATCCCCCTTAACCCCCTGGGGGCCAGACTGATGTCAGACTGCACCCATCCCAGCAAGGAAGGGGTTAAGTGACCCCCCTTCCTTGCTGGGAGGGGTGCAGTGCCGGGGAGGGGGTGGGGAGAGCTCTATACTCACCCCGATGTGTCCTCTTCGCTGGTCCGCAGCACAATGAAGTCACTGTACTGCGGACCGGCTCATTATATGTGCGCTCAGCCGAACAGCCAATCAGCTGAGCGCACATATAATTCTAAATGTTTCTTCTAATAATGCTATTGTCATAACATAATTAGAAGAAACATTTGATGTTTTAATTAAAGTAAAGTGATGATTAGTACAGAATGCTCTATTGCCGGCATATGAATTACCGGCTTATAGAGCTTCCTGTACTAATTAATATTTAATTAAGAAAACACATTTTCGTTGAAATAAATACAGTTTCTTTGTTCAATAATTTAATTCTAACGAATCCATCATTGTGCAATTAAATATACTGTCAAAAAATAAATATATATATATAAATATACATTTATTTATATATATATTTATTTTAACAGTATATTTAATTGCAAAATGATGGAATCGTTTACATTTAATTATTGAACAATAAAAGGGACTTTATTAGACAGAAAATGTGTTTTATTAATTCAATATATTAACCATGACAGACATCGGCTATAGTGCAGAGGATCGCAAACCCCGGTAATAGCAATTTATGTAAACTGTTTCCCTGCTTTCCCAGATGCATCCAGAGGTGTTTGCATCACTTTCTTAACATTTTATTTGTTATTTTTAGTTGAACCAGATTTCCAAGTAAATGACCGTATGTTTTGAGCCGCATGTCTATTTTTTCCCACGGCCGGAGTTTCACCCGCACATTTACAGCCGCATAAAAAATACAGCCGCACAGTTACAGCGTGTGAACCCAGCCTCAATTTTCCAAAGAGTCTGTGAGGAATTTAAGGTGGAATCTGATTTGTTGCTAGGGGCAACTGAGCCTGTTTCACTTTACAGCATGTTTGATAAATCTCCCACATAGTATACACTTTGGCTGGGATCCCTAGCAGCGCCGCAAATAACTGACATGTCAGTCTGCTGCGGCCGCTATTCATTGAATAGCGGCCGCAGAAAACCCTGTCAGTTCACACAATGGAGCAGGCAGAACGGCTGGTGACATACATAGTAGGAGCATGTCCTTAGGATACACAAACAATATCACATCCATGGGGGGTCCAGCTCCTAGCAACCCCAATGATCAGCTGCTTGAAGGTACCAAGGCAGGAGCAGTGACAGCTCCATATATTTAGTAGTGGTTGTACTTGGTATTGCAGCTGGGGAGTGTAAGCTGATATAGCCAGGAAATTTCTGGTAGAGTAATGGTGCATCTACACAGACAGATTTATCTGACAGATCTTTGAAGCCAAAGCCAGGAATAGACTATGAACAGAGATCAGGTCATAAAGAAAAGACTGGGATCTATCCTCTTTTCAAATCCATTCCTGCCTTTGGCTTCCAAAATCTGTCAGATAAATCTCTCTGTGTACACGCACCCTTAGGGTCCATTTACACAAAAAGATTATCTGACAGATTATCTGCCAAAGATTTGAAGCCAAAGCCAGGAATGGATTTGAAAAGAGGGGAAATCTCAGGCTTTCCTTTATGACCTGATCTCTGTTTATAGTCTGTTCCTGGTTTTGGCTTCAAATCTTTGGCAGATAATCTGTCAGATAATCTTTCTGTGTAAATGGACCCTAAGCACTATCTAATGTTCACAAACTGTGTTTTTGCAACAAACAATGGCCGTTATTGCAAGTTGCAACAACGGCCTCTGTTTATTAACAATGTGAGACTACATTACAGTGTATGGAACAACAGCCGAAGTGTATACAGTCTGTATACACTACAGCTGGTGTTCTCTGAGGCCGCACAATAAAAATGACAGATCTATCTTGTGCGGCTGCTATTCAGTGGACAGCGGCCATACAAGATATCCTGTGCTCACAGGTTAAAGTACGGCTCCCAATTCAAATAAAGTGATGTTCATCCGGCCAATACTACTATTGGCCGGATGGACATGTGAGACAGCGGCTGTTGTTTGACATGGCCGTGTCACACAACCACCGCTGTTATTGCCATGTGTGAACATGACCTAAGGCTCCTAAAATCCATCCTTAGCACCTCGTGCACTATAGGGACATATGAGCAGGTTGCATGCTTCTAACCTTCTGATAGTTTAAAAGAAACCTTTAAATAGCTTAATTATTATAAGTACCAGGCTGCATGAACATAATAATGATATAAATGGTCTGTTTGGCAACATATGTTGGCGCAATATAAACATAATATAAAAATAAAAATAATATATTTACTTCAAATTTAAACAAACCCACATTTTTAGACTGTTTATGAGGCTTCTAGTCTTCTAAGTGAATCTATTTTTTTTTTGTATAAGGCTATGTTTACACACTGTGAGCGACCGGCCGTTCCGTGACTTACCGGCTGGATGATCTTTCCGGCCACAGGGTTCTGATGCGGGCACATCAGCGCGCGCCCACATCAGAACCTCCCACAGCACACAATGAAGCAAGCGGCAGGAGCCCCTCGCTTAATTGTGTGAACTGACAGGGTTTCCTACGGCCGCAATTCAATGAATTGCGGCTGCAGAAAACTGACATGTCAGTTATTTGCGGTGCCGCACGGGATCCCGGACGGAGCGTATACAATGTGTATACACTCCGGACGGGATCCTATAGATCAATAGGCAGTGTTCACAGGCGCATAAAGTACGCCCGTACTTATACGTAGTGTGAACATAGCCTAAGAGAGTAAAAACCCTCACACAACTTGTTAATTTGTAGTTTGAGTTCTGAGAATTTCATGGGTGACTTATTCTATATCTGTGACATCAATCCAATATTTGTCTTTATGCATGATCCCCGTAAAGTGTTCTATACATCACCATATGAACATATATATATATATATATATATATATAATATGCTTTATTCGATATATAGCATAGAACAAAGGCCTTACAAACCCTTCCATCAGGGGTCTTCGGTCCTTTATAGGGTGGTACTTCTCCTAGTAGGATTGGCCATTGTTCGTAGAACTCCTAGATGGAGAAGAATCCAGAATTGAAATGTGAATGAGCATATGTATTATACTGTATATTATTTGTTATAATCTGTCATTGTGCTATTACTCTCAACAGAAAGGTAATCTGTCAGTTCTGTAGCAGGTGCGGAGCTGCATACACAAGCAGATAGGGGATGCCTGTCAAACAAATCATGCCTTTGGCCATTTCCAGAGTTATAAAATTGCATTTTTCTTCGGAAGCTGAAGAGCCCCTGCTATATTCCTGTATCTACAGTTGTGTACCTGGTAGGGACCTGACAGATTCCCTTTAATAGAATGAAATAGATATTAGATAGAGTGCAAATTAGAAAACCACTGTATAAAAACTTTTTATAATATCTTATAGTTCAGATGACCCCCCCCCCCCATCACATCATTACATTATAAGGTAGATGTATAACTTTGATCGCAATAATTTAGAAATGAAGAGATAGAGAGAGAGAGAGAGAGAGAGACAGAGAGAGAGAGAGAGAGAGATAGATAGATAGATAGATAGATAGATAGATAGATAGATAGATAGATAGGAGATAGATAGATAGATAGATAGATAGATAGATAGATAGATAGGAGATAGATAGATAGATAGATAGATAGATAGATAGATAGATAGATAGATAGATAGATAGATAGATAGATAGGAGATAGATAGATAGATTGCAGGTATGAGTACAAAAGTAAAAATAAGGCTGGCAGGCTGCACTTTCTTCCTGACAACTTCCTGTGAGATTACTGTGTATCTGTCTAGAGCTGCATCAGTTTCTCTATGTTACGGATGAGGTTAGTGGGTTTGGAGACATGTTGTATCAGTAGGAATCACCTTTTCTTTTGTCATGTCCAGCAATGCAACAGAGTAACGGTCACAGTTCAGATATATCCTGACAGTGTAGAGAGCTTTGTGAAACTGACGTTCAATGTCAGTAAGTTCCTCAAACACCTTGTTGGCGCACCAAAGCAGGATCTGTGGAGAGGAAGCATAGTCAGGGGGGACAGGAAAGACAGAAGAACCTCTGTCTGGTCACAGTCATGTGCAGGTTGGAATGGAGTGGATGCACACAACACTTAGACACATCCAATGGCGCTAATCTGCACCGGGCTAATCCAATGGATTTTCCTTGTATAGGCCATGTTCCCACTTTATATGACACCGGCCATTGCGTGACCCGGCCGGGTCACGGAACGGCTGCTGTCAGAAAAGATCATGTTTACAGCTGCTGAATTTGGATGTGGGCACATCCATGCAAGCCCGCATCAGAATTCCCTGCTCCATTATGTGAACTGACAGGGTTTTCTGTGGCCGCTATTCAGTGAATAGCGGCCGCAGAAAACTGACATGTCCGCTAGGGATTCCAGCTGGAGTGTATATTATGTGTATACACTCTGGCCAGGATTCCTTAGAAGGCAGCACTACGTAAGTTCCGTAGTATTTACGGTGGTTGTTACAACGGAACTTACATAGTGTGAACCTAGCCTTAGTCTGTACAGTTTTTATAGCATGTGAATGGGTTTAGTACAGGAAGTCTCAGCTTAGTTTTAGACCTTTTAAAATTCTTAAAAAGTATGTTTAACTGAAACCTGATTAAAACAATAGGTAATTTTCTGATGACACATTCCCTTTAAGATTGTGCTACCAGTTTTTAGGATTGATGGGTAAGTTATGTGGGTAGTATGGGTGTCTTCTGTGCAATATAAGTCAGATAAGTTGGGCTCACAAGAAAAAAAAATGCACCCAGAAGAAATCTAGCTACATTCACGAAACTCGTGTACATCAAGGCTTCACTTCATGGATAACATGGTGATGTCACTTCCTGGATAACATGGTGATGTCACTTCCTGGATAACATGGTGATGTCACGACCCGACTCCCAGAGCTGTGCGGGCTGTGGCTGCTGGAGAGGATGATGGCAGGGGGACACTGAGGGACACAGGGCACTGGAGGGACACTGAGCATCCCCCTGCCATCATCCTTTACAGCAGTCACAGCCTGCACAGCTCTGGGAGTCGGGGTGTGACATCACCATGTTATCCAGGAAGTGACATCACCATGTTATCCAGGATGTGACATCACAATGTTATCCAGGAAGTGACATCACCATTTTTATCCAGGAAGTGAAGCTTTGATGCAGTAGTAAGTGCAAGGAAAAAAAGCACTTTATAAGCATTTCCGTAATAAGTGTATATTAGGGATTTGTATAACTTTGAAGGGCAATACAATACTTTAATAAAAATTTTCGCCTGACTTCTCCTTTAAGATGTCTACCAAAGACTCCACATCATAGGCAGGGCAAGCTGGGGTTATGGCATGACTTTCTGCAGGGGGTCATAGGTGACCTAACTGATTCAATGCCATGCCGTGTTTCGGCTTGTATAGCTGCCAGGGGTGGCTTTACTACTTACTGATTTGTAACCTTTTTCATGCCATAACTTCTTAATAAAATGATCTTTTGTTCTAAATTTGTAATCATTTGCTTATCTCCTCATATACTACATACAAGTTAAGTTTTGTCAGAGTAGCTCGTTTCCTTCTGGGTGCATTTATTGTTTTGCATGTGAATGTTTTTAACCAGTGCGATCACCCCAGAAGGCAACTATACTGGATCACTAGGCATATGTGAACCCGACTTTAGTGTGACACCAATACAAAAATAGGGGAGATTTAGATGTTGGTCAAAAAGGTCCTCACGGCAAATGACATGGACTCAGGTAATGAGTGTCCGTCCCGTTTAGTTGCATATAGAAATAACCACAAACAAAATATACTGAAAGTGTATAATATAGCTGCACACAGGACAACAGAGCTTACAATCCCCCTACTTTACCTGACTTTTCCTGGATTCAATGCTGTGAAGGTAGTTGATATGATGGTGTGTAAGAACAATGGATATAAAATCCAGATATTTAGTGAAGACCTGCAAAAATAGGTAAAATATATTATATATCCAATCCAATACATGTCTATATATAATGATTGGTAATGAAATACATAGAATTTCTTATTCACCGCTTCATCTTCTTTAGAAAAAGCCGGGGCGTTCTGTTTGTTAATGGCCATGATGACGGCTAGAACCTCCTTTCCATACATGATTGGTGTAGCCAATAGATTCTTTGTGGTGTAGCCGGTCTGTTTGTCCGCAAAGTCAGAGAAGTGAGTGTTCTGCAGAGAGAGATACATTGATGTATGAGCATAGCCACAATATCTGGGACCAAAAGGCTAGGTCACCCATGCATACATATACTGTACTTAGCTTCTCCACTTGTCCATGAAATGTTTTAGGCTATGTTCCTACTACGTGAAAATGACGCCCACCTTTCTGGACAGCCGGCATTTTAACGCTGCAAAGGCGGCCATCTATTGGTAATGAGGGCCGCAAATAATGATCATGATTATTATTTGCAGCTGTCATTACAAACAGACGCCCGTGTTTTGCTGCACAGTGTTTTCATGCCAGTGCTGCAACTTGGCTTTAAAGGGGTTATCCAGCGCTACAAAAACATGGACACTTTCTTCCAGAGACAGCACCGCTCTTATCTCCAGTTTAAGTCGGGGTTTGTAACTCAGTTCCATTGAAGTAAATGGAGCTTAATTGCAAACCAGACCTGAACTGCAGTGAAGAGTAGTGCTGTCTCTGGAAGAAAGTGGCCATGTTTTTGTAGCACTGGAAAACCTATTTCATATATCTGGTTTTCCACTTGTATTGCTTCTCTTGCCGGGGATGGATCATTATTGGTAGAAAATCATAGGAAAAATATGTGTGTGCAGTTGGAGTAGGAGAGCATCCCGGAGGAAAACAAGTTAATGTTTGGGGGTCACCAGAAACAGTCTAAATCCCATTCTAGCCCTATGAAGATACTTTCCTTAGCTTCTTCACTGAGGGGTGCACAGTGGTGGGCTTTCAGTGACTTGTGGAACATAGTTCCCATTGTGGGGGTACTGGTGCATCTCTAGGCCTGGCCTGAAGCCTTGAAAGGACATAGATGTGCTATTGGACTACTGTACAGCTTTTCCTTGAAGTCTTTTGTTTCTGTATTTGCATCTTCTCTCTGATTTGTGTTGTACAATGCATTCTTTGTAGGACTTTACTATACTCCAGGCAATCCCAAGTAATAAGACCTGACTAATGGAAGGTAGGAGCTAAGGCCCTTCTCACAGCTAGACCAAACAGGATTTTTACTGTCTGGGGAGAGAGAGGCTGGGTACTAATGCAATGTGCTAATGTAAGTGAATAGACTTCATCAATTGTACCTATAAATATATAAGTTATATAACAGTATAACGCAGTTTAGTCACCTTAGAACAACATAAAACAATAAGGCACAATTAAGGAATCATGCAATAGCATAAAAATACAACAACTATGTAATTAAATGACAACCAGAGATGAGCGGACTTGAAGTGTAAGTCTGGGTTCAGCAACTTCTCTGAACCTAAACACTCTGCATTTAACTCCCCTCTGGAAAAGTCAGTTGCCCCCTAGGGTTGCCAGGAAAACCTGGATATTACCTATGATGGCATCTATGTTTTCTAGACACAGGGAGTTAAATACTGCAAGATCATTTGTAGAGAAGTTGCTGAACCTCGACTTAAAGGAGAAGGCCGGTGAAAATTTTTATTACGGTATTGTATTTCCCCCCAAAAGTTATACAAATCACCAATATACACTTATTACGGGAAAGGCACATAAAGTGCTTTTTTTTCCGGCACTTACTACTGCATCAAGGCTTCACTTCCTGGATAAAATTGTGATGTCACGACCCGACTCCCAGAGCTGTGCAGGCTGTGGCTGCTGGAGAAGATGATGGCAGGGGGACACTGAGCATCCCTCTGCCATCATCCTCTCCAGCAGCCACAGCCCGCACAGCTCTGGGAGACGGGTCGTGACAACACAATTTTATTCAGGAAGTGAAGCCTTGATGCAGTAGTAAGTGTAGGAAAAAAAGCACTTTATAAGCATTTCCCGTAATAAGTGTATATTGGTGATTTGTATAACTTATGGAGGGCAATACAATACCGTAATAAAAATTTTCACCGGACTTCTCCTTTAAACTTGAAGTTCACTCATCTTTACTGACAACCAATATTCCTCCTCACAAACACACTTGGTGGGGCACTGCATGTAAATTTACTCCTTTTTGTGAGAAATTATGTATATAGTGCCACATACATATATAGTGCCACAATGTGCTCAAATCACAGGAGCCGAGTCACATCATAATTTTTATCTCAATGTAAACTTTAGATGACTTTCCAGGCAGAAACTTTAAACCGCAGGACATGGGATTAGGTGGTGGAGACCCCTAAATGGTGGAGGTCCCAGAGCGTTGGTTATCAGGTTCGTGGACAGACAATAGAAGGCTGGGGGGTTAATATGGAAATCCACTGCTGAAAGTATCAAGTAAATGAAGCTGGATGTGGTGGGAAGAATGACACTCAGAAATCTATTCTGGCACCAAATTCAAAATTAATGGATTGTAAGCCCTCACAGCCTGTTTTTTACCCTTATTGCTTGTATAGCGCTCTGGAATTAAAGGGGTTATCCAGCGCTACAAAAACATGGCCACTTTTCCCCCGCTCTTGTCTCCAGGTTAGGTGTGGTTTGCAATTAAGCTCCATTTACTTCAATGGAACTGAGTTCCAAACGCCACCCAATCTGGAGACAAGAGAGAGGAACAAGTGGCCATGTTATTCTAGCACTGGATAACCCCCTTAAAGGGAACCATTCAGCTTGTTTGGCTGATATGGTTCCCAGCATCACTGGATAAAGCTGCTGCTCAGCCTGCAGGACATAGTGTCAAACCCCCCAACACACACACACACACTCACACAAACATTTTTTATTTTTTTTTATGCACCTTTATACCCTTCTTTTACTGCATTGTTTGTCCAAGAACTGTTTGGATAATATTGAAAAATAACAATAACATAGAAAAATCTCTTGGGATGAAGTTCTTGGTCCGTCTGTCCAACAATTTTTTAGGAAAATGACTAAACAGTAGACCAAGGGGGATCAATATGAGGTTAGTCCAGTGAAAATCTTTTTCTTTCAAATCAACTGGTGTCAGAAAGTTATATAGATTTGCAATTTACTTCTATTTAAAAATCTCAAGTCTTCCCATACTTATCAGCTGATGTATGTCCTGTAAGAAGTGTTGTTTTATTTTCAGCTCTCTGCTGACATCTCTGGCCGAGACAGGAACTGTCCAGAGCAGAAAAGGTTTTCTATAGGGATTCATAGAAAACCGAGACAGAGTTCCTGTCTCGGCCAGAGATGGCAGCAGTGTGTCAGACTGAAAATAAAACATTTCCTGCATGACATACAGCAGCTAATAAGTACTGGAAGACTTGAGATGTATTAATAGAAGTAAATTACAAATCTATATAACTTTCTGATATCAACTGATTTGAAAGAAAGAGATTTTTGCTGGATAACTTCTTTAAGATCAGGCAATTTCAGAAATAATGTGAATAAAGTGTTTTGTTTTTTTTTGTTTTTTTTTTTTGTTTTTACTGTAGTAGTAGATGCTTGGAACAAACTTAAGCAGATGTGGTTGGTAAATCCTGCCTGGGATAAATATATAAGGGCAATATAACAAGGGGGGAGGCAATGCTAGAAGGATCAGCTGGCTGACAATCTTCTATATTTCATCAGGTGACCAGAGCAGATCATTATCTTCAATGAAAATATGGAAAACATAAATCTGGAAAACACGAGAAAATATAAATCTGGAAAACACGAGAAACTGATAAAAAGTGGAAATTTTTTGAATTTGTAAAAAAAAAAAATGTTAAAATGCTGAATACTGCTTTACTAAAAAGGTTAATAAACTGCTGCAGATTAGGAAGTAAGAACACATCAAACCACGTCCATACCGCACCGATGAGCTGCGGCAGAATCTGAGATAATCTGAATATTACTGGGATTACCTGCGCTCCATGCCATTATCCTGTTATCAGATTTTATACCCCATATTCAGCAATCTGCACTATTTCTCTGCCAGGCGGCAGACTGCCTCTTAGATGATATCATTTTAATTCTTTTTGCATTAATTGAATGAGAGTCAGGCCATCAACAATCTACATTCAGGGTGAGATTATATGGGGTTCATTTACTGATGAATAGTCTCCGAGGGCAGACAGCAATAAGTGATATAACATGTAGAGACATAAGGTAATAGTGATTAAAGGGGTTATCCAGCGAAAATAAATAAATAAATAAATTTAGATCAACTGGTTTCAGAAAGTTATATAGAATTGTAAATTACTTATATTAAAAAAAAAGTTCAGTACTTATCAGCTGCTGCATGTGCTGCAGGAAGTGGTGGATTCTTTCCAGTCTGACACAGTGCTCTCTGCTGCCACGTCTGTCCAAGACAGGAACTGTCCAGAGTAGCAGCAAATCCCCATAGAAAACCTCTCCTCCTCTGGACAGTTCCTGCTATGGACAGAGGTAGCAGCAGAGAGCATTGTGTCAGACTGAAAAGAATCCACCACTTCTTGCAGGATTTACAGCAGCTGATAAGTATGGGCAGATGAGATTTTTAAATAGAAGTAAATGACAAATCTATATACCTTTCTGAAACCAGCTGTTTTGAAAGAAAATGATGTTTTCCGGAGTACCCCTTTAATATACTGTTTTCACCCCCAATATTTTATTGCTATATTGATAATAATGTGTATCGAGAATTATGCAGCCATTATGCAGCCATATATTATGATGCCCTAGGCAGCTGCCTAGTCTGCCTATAACCAGAACTAAATGTACAGTCTTGGGGTAATCTAGGAATTCCCATTCATTATGTTATAGACCAGTCATAGTCCAGCCATGCAATAGTCTGGGAAAGTATTTGGGATTATTAACCAGGGTTTTCAAAGATTTAACTCAAGTTGACTATAAAATATAGATGGAGAGATGGGTGATCATTCCTACATTTATAGTCCTTTAGCATATGTCACTCTATGGCTATGTTCCCTCAAGGTTTTTTCTTGTCCGTTTATAATTTTTTAAAATGACATCCGTTATTTTGCGGTTTGGCCGCCCATCAGTGCAGTGACGGCTGTTGTTCCATTATTCTAGTTCATTTGGACTAATTCCCCTTTGGATGTGTCTTTAATTGAAAAGTCCTTTGAGTTTAAAGGGGAAGTGCGGCGTTAAAAAATTATTCACAGAATAAAACACATTACAAAGTTATACAACTTTGTAATGTATGTTATGTCTGTGAATCGCCCCCTTCCCCGTGTCCCAACACCCCCACCCGTGTTGGTGCATTATACATTACCTGATCCGTGTCGAGGGCTGTCCGCCATTTTGTGCCAAACGTCATCTTCGGACGGACGGCCGAGTCGCTGCCGCCCGTCCCCCTCCGCCGCGTCACAACTGTGCTTAGCCGCGATTGGCTGAGCACAGTTATGCTCAGCCAATCACGGCTGAGCATCGGATGACGCTGCAGGGGGGGGGCGGCATTCGGAACAGACGGATTCTTTACCGCCGCACTACCCCTTTAATATCAAAAATGGTGAAAGGAAGAACTGTGTGTGAACAACTAAAAAATAACGTCCATTCTTTGCAAAAGACGTCCAAAAATAATTGCCATGAACATTTTTTTGACATCGGCGCCAGCAACGTCCATCATTTAAAGGGTAACTCTAAAGTTTCATGGGCGGCAGGATACACAGTGATAAAACCTGTGCTGCACCGCGCTCCCGATGCAGGCAAGCGCCATGAACGGATTACTTCCAACAGTGCTTTTGACTGTATTGACTGCTTATCCTGACGCCCGCAAAACTTTATAGTTACCCTTTAATACACTGTGTGCATTAGACGTCCGTCATTCTATTGACTTCAATGCATTCAGTTAAAATGCGTCAATAACAGATGTCTTTTCTCTCTCTCTTTTTTTTTTTTTTTTTTTTTTTTTTACTTATTAGTGAGAACATTGGGGGAGATTTATCAAACATGGTGTAAAGTCAAACTGGCTCAGTTGCCCCTAGCAACCAATCAGATTCCACCTTTTATTTTTCAAAGAGTCTGTGAGGAATGAAAGGTGGAATCTGATTGGTTGCCGGGGGCAACTGAGCCAGTTTCACTTTACACCATGTTTGATAATTCTCCCCCATGGTGTAAAGTGAAACTGGCCCAGTTGCCCCTAGCAACCAATCAGATTCCACCTTTCATTTTCCAAAGAGTCTGTGTGGCATAAAAAATGGAATCTGATTGGTTGCTAGGGGCAACTGGGCCAGTTTCACTTTACACCATGGGGGAGAATTATCAAACATGATGTAAAGTGAAACTGGCTCAGTTGCCCCCGGCAACCAATCAGATTCCACCTTTCATTCCTCACAGACTCTTTGAAAAATAAAAGGTGGAATCTGATTGGTTGCTAGGGGCAACTGAGCTAGTTTCACTTTACACCATGTTTGATAAATCTTCCCCATACCGTGATATGGAATAGATACAGTGAGTGGTATCGAGCTTCTGTGCACCGCCTCACCCTGTGGCATTACACCGCACAGATTCTACTTGATCTTTACCCCTGTAATCAGCCTTGTGCACTTAGCAGGATTATCCCCAGCTCGCCATGTGCCGGAGGGCCAGAATACAGCAAGGACTTTTACTCAGTATCACCTGTGCAGGATTGTCAGACAAACTCTGACGGCTTTTGATTTCAAATGATAAATTAGATGTATGGCAAGAGACTAATGCTGCGTTTACACGGAACGTTTATCGATCGAATTTTCGCTATAACGATCCCATATGAGCAATAATCGTTCCGTGTAAACACAGCAAACGATCAAGCGATGAGCGAAAAATCGTTCATTTTGATCTTTCAACGTTCTCAAATCGTCATTCGTCGTTCACTAAAAATTCGCAGATCGCTTCGTGTGAACAGTCTTTCGAAGATTCACCCTTCGATTTCTTACGAATCTTCTAACGATTTTTCTCCATCTAAACGCTGATCGTTATAAAAACCAAATCGTTGCTTCAAAATCGTTAATCGTTTGATTGGGCGAATTAACGTTCCGTGTAAACCCAGCATTACGTATTATTATTATTACAATTATTTATAGTGAGACATTTATATGCAGAGTTAAAAATGTACAGATCTATTACATGTATAATAGACGTACAGAAAACAATATTATACCAGGAAGAACAGAAGGAAACATTGTGTTAGCAGATAAGGCCGTATCATTTGGATTTTACCATTTATTTCATATAATTTTGATAGCAACATTGATTATGCTTACAGCTTGCAGTACCACCTATGACCACTATTGGCAGTATAAAATATTGCAGTGTCACCTTCTGTATTATAAATCAGAAATGTGGAACCTTCGGCCCTCCAGCTGTTGCAAAACTACAATTCCCATCATGCCTGGACAGCCAAAGCTTTAGCTTCAGCTGTCCAGGCATGATGGGAATTGTAGTTTTGCAACAGCTGGAGGGCCGAAGGTTCCCCATCCCTGTTATAAATCATGCAAAACCGACATCTGAAGTGTAACAACCTTTAAATGAAGAACTCTTCACAAAAGACTCTTTTTTTTCTTATTACAATAAAAAACAAATGGCCAATGCTTTCATAATTTAAGTATTTCCCCACCACACCACACAGACTTATAATACACGCTTCAAATTACAGAAATGACTGTATACCACCTTACTCTGTACCTGTAAGTAGCTGTAAGCATCCTGTGCCTGGTATTTGTATTTCTATTCCAATGGCAGCTTCGGAGAGCGCCCCCTCCTGGTCGGTGATTATAATGTCTCTAACAGGCATTGCTAGGGCTTAGACGTTTAGGTTGCGTACTGTTCAGGTATATGTAATCTGTCTGCGGTGAAGCCGACGGAGTGTAAGTAGGTTAAACGGATGGTGCTTTGACAGGTTCAGATCACTGATTGCGTAAATGGCGTCATCTCCTACATCAGAGCAGATATAGATCCTAGAAGATCCTAGAATAAATATGCCACGTGGCGTGGGTGTATTGTTGCAATGGTGGACTTTAAAGGGTACTTTTTCTTTCAAATCAACTGGCGTCAGAAAGTTATATACCTTTGTAATTTAGTTCTGTTTCAATATCTCAAGTCTTCAAGTACTCCAGCTGCTGCATGTCCTGCAGGAAGTGGTGTATTCTTTCCAGTCTGACACAGTGCTCTCTGATGACATCTCTGTCTGAGACAGGAACTGTCCAAAGCAGGAGAGGGTTTTCTATAGGGATTTGCTGCTGCTCTGGACAGTTCCTGTCTCAGACAGAGATGTCAACAGAGAGCACTGTGTCAGACTGGAAAGAATACACCACTTCCTGCAGGACATACAGCAGCTGATAAGTATGGGAAGACTTGAGAATTTTAAATAGAAGTAAATTACAAATCTATATAACTTTTTGTGACTGTGGGCTGCGACCACTTGTAGGTTGCAATGCAATCCTATGCACATGAATAGGTGGCCAAGTCACGTAACCAGGATTCGGTTTGTATGCCTACTTGACCACGTGCCTGCACTGCCCCACATCATCGGGCTCCTGAACCCCACTGGATGTCGCTTTCTCTTGGCTTAGGGGTACATTACGACCCAGCTGAAACCTCACCAAAGAGCGGGATGTATCCCGCTTAGCCAATCAGTGACTGCAGTGGTGTCCTGGCCCAGTCACTGACTGGCTGATCGGGGGATCCGTCTGCCGGGTTGTGACGTAGCAGCAGGGGAGATATACAGACTGTCAGCGGGGTCTAGGAGCAGGTCGCGGAGCTGTGCGGGCACCCTGATGGGTAAATATACCTTTATTATCTTCCCCCCCACCCCCTGCCCCAAATGATTTTTTCCCCGGCACCGGACTTCACCTTTAAGAAGACTTTGCTCTTGTGCATAAATATTAACACACCTGTTTACAAAGAGCTTTATTATGAAAATATTTAGAATTCTGTTATATTAAAAATATCATTAATATTAGTATTATTTGTTTATACATATGAATGCCTTTCAGGGTGTTCACAGTCAGAAAAGGCTTAAAGAGTTCGTAGTTTTATTTAGTTTGACAGCTGACCAGGCCATTCTGACCAGGCAGCCTGACTGATCAAGGGTCGGTGACTGATCGCCAATTACGGAGTCTGTCTGCACGCAGACAGGAAATAATGGCAGCCTCCTGATTCTTCTGCAATGGCAGATGGAGGAGAGAAGGATCAAGCTTGTTTTCTGATCCATTTATTCTTGTGGAGATAAGCGGTCGCCAGAGCTGTCTGGCTGAGCTGAGAGTGCATGTGTATGCAGGGATACCTAATGGCCAAATGAATGTTCAGCTGCTAGCTATCTTATGTGTGTGGCAAGATTAGCTTGTAAAACTTTTCATTTCCCCGTACTTCATGATTTTAAAATATCTGGAGATGGTCAACGCAGCCCCTGGAGGTGGTGAGCACTGTGTCTGGAGGTGGCCAGCGCAGCCTCTGGAGGTGGTCAGCACAGTGTCTGGAGTTGGTCAGCGCAGCCCCTGGAGGTGGTCAGCACTGTGTCTGGAGGTGGTCAGCGCAGCCCCTGGAGGTGGTCAGCGCAGCCCCTGGAGGTGGTCAGCGCAGCCCCTGGAGGTGGTCAGCACTGTGTCTGGAGGTGGTCAGCGCAGCCCCTGGAGGTGGTCAGCACAGTGTCTGGAGTTGGTCAGCGCAGCCCCTGGAGTCGGTCAGCACTGTGTCTGGAGGTGGTCAGCGCAGCCCCTGGAGGTGGTCAGCGCAGCCCCTGGAGGTGGTCAGCGCAGCCCCTGGAGGTGGTCAGCACAGTCTCTGGAGGTGGTCAGCGCAGCCCCTGGAGGTGGTCAGCGCAGCCTCTGGAGGTGGTCAACAAAGTATCTGGAGGTGGTCAGCTTAGCCTGGGAGCCGTGTCAGTCGTCATTTTATATACTGTAACTGTGGGTGAAGGGCTCACATTATCATCTGTCACCATGACTACCACTATCATTTTTCCACAATTAAAATGTTGGGGCCCTTCGTCTCTGGCCGGACTAGTTTAATTTTCAGAATCTCCCCCTGGGGGTGCAGGTTACCCGTATCTCTTATACTTTAGTTGCATCATTTCCCATTACTGATACCTGTGGGATAAACTAATATTGATCAGAGCGTTGTCCTCAGGATAGCCCTAAACTGAACTTTTAGTAATGAAAGTCAACACTTTGCAACACATGAAGCTGATGAGTGTTTTACAGGCTCAGACACAAATATTGATGTTGACAAGCCGAATATCGTCCTGACTAGAACATTACATCTGCAGCCTTATTCACGCCTTGAGGCACAAAACATATAGTCATCTTTTACCTTTAATAACTTAAGAGCTGAAAGTACAGTATATCAGTTGGCTAACAAGCTGTTGTGACACTACAACTCCCAGCATGCCACAGCTGAACCAGACATACAATTTTGAGGGCATCTTACTACCTCTATCAATGCAATTCTACTTGTAGTTTTGCAATAGTTTTAGAGCCATAGGTTGAGCAACACTACTACACACTGACACCTGGGAGGTGGGGAAGTGTAAACCAGAAGAGAGCTGCGGCTTACACCTAGGGAACTAGTTTCTAGCTTACAATGGGGAGGCGCATGATGAATGTCACTGGGGCTGGCAATGGTAATGCTTGGTAATGAAGGGAAGTCTGGCTTAGAGGGGAAATTACAATGGGGGGTATAATTTATCCCTGAAGATCCTTATGTTCTTCAAAAAGTGAGTGACACAATTATTGCACTTCAACACCACAAAGAGGTTCTGCAGCAGCTGAGGTGTTTATTTTAGGGGATAATGTACACCTCTATTTCCTTAGGGTGGGACCTACATACATATCGCCTATCTAGACTTCAGCAAGGCTTTTGATACAGTTCCCCATAAAGAGCTGATAGAGAAGTTGGAGAAAATTGGACTTAATCCCTGGATAGTTCAGTGGATTTGTGGTTGGCTGAAGGAGAGATATCAGAGGGTTGTTGGTAATGGTGTATATTCCGAGCAGAGACTGGTTACAAGTGGTGTGCCACAAGGGTCTGTTCTGGGTCCTATTCTTTTTAATATGTTTGTAAGTGACATAGGAGAAGGGTTGGTAGGTAAAGTTTGTCTGTTTGCTGACAACACAAAAGTGTGCAATAGGGTTGATATTCCTGGAGGTGTCAGTAATATGGAAAATGATTTAGCTTTGCTAGATAAGTGGTCCAAACTGTGGAAATTGAAGTTCAACGTTTCCAAATGTAAAATAATGCACTTGGGGAGGAGGAATCCTCTATCCGAGTATCACATCAGCAGTACTGTGTTGGAAAAGACTTCAGAAGAGAAGGATTTAGGGGTAATGATTTCTGACAGCCTTAAAATGAGTCACCAGTGCAACCAGGCGGTGGGGAAAGCAAATCGTATGCTGGGGTGTATAACTAGAGGTATAACCAGTAGGAAGAGGGAGATTGTGATCCCGCTGTATAGAGCTCTGGTGAGGCCACATCTGGAATACTGTGTCCAGTTCTGGAGACCTCACCTAAAAAAGGACATTGATAAAATAGAACAGGTCCAAAGACGGGCTACAAAATTGGTGGAGGGTGTGAGGCATAAACCATATCAGGAAAGACTTAAAGATTTGAATCTGTATAGTCTGGAGAAAAGACGGGAAAGGGGGGACATGATTGAAACCTTTAAGTATGTTAAGGGACTAAATAAGGTTCAGGAGGGAAGTGTTTTTAGTAAAAAACTGAGCTCAAGAACAAGAGGACACAGTGAGAGGTTAGTTGGGGGAAAGATCAGAAGCAATGTGAGAAAATATTATTTTACTGAAAGAGTAGTAGATACCTGGAACAAACTTCCAGCAGAGGTGGTTGGTAAATCTACAATAACAGAATTTAAACACGCCTGGGATAGACATATATCTATCCTAAGATAATAAGAAAGAAAATACTAAAAGGGCAGACTAGATGGACCCAGTGGTCTTTTTCTGCCGACAATCTTCTATGTTTCTATATACCCCAGCCCTTTAAATCCCTTAATCTAAGGCAGACTCCTTGCTTTGCACCCAATGTGATATCAATAAGACATCTTAATCTCACGTGCCTTATCGCTGAGGACAATTATTGGAAGTGCAATTGATGCGGACATTACTTTACCAAGATCTGTACTTTTACAGATTCTAAACATATTCCTCAATCATTACTCTTATCCATAGACACTATGGTTTTAGCCACTTACCTTTTTCACGTCGGGGACATTGAAAGTCTTCTTTGTGTGAGCCACCCACCCCACGATACCAATATCTAAAGGGAAAACTATCTCACTTTCCGGCGATACAAGGTTGTCTTCCAATTTTGAGTCCTTGGTGACATTGAAGAGCCTGGTGGCCAGCTCTGGGATTCCGTTCCGGGATCTATAGGCAAAAAAGCTACAGTAGCTGGCTTGAAGGAACAAGGCCAGTCTTTGAAGGACTTTATGAATGGTCTTCTCCATGTTACTGGCATCTTGAATCTCCCTCACTAAATCCAACAAGATGTCGGCTTCTTCCAGTTTTGTTAGGTCATGAAACGACACCCCGTCCTTTAGGTTCAGCTGTTTGTTGTTGAACAGAGCTCCGACAGACTCGCTTCTCAATTTTCTGTCGAAATAATCCTTGGCAAATTGAGGGTTGTTTTCCAGATACTTCTCAACATCTTCTTTCTTCAACTCTCCCATCTTTTTATAGTTTTTTTTTTCTTTCTCAGCAATGCATATTTAAATATTTTTAGTCATAAAAGACATGGCCAATTGGTCATTCTGTGGACTATCTCTATGAACACTGATGTATCCTTGAGAGCTTAAAAAATCCTGGCCAACCTTCTTGAGGTTTGACAGAAGGCACTAGCTTAGTGTCTTCTTAGCCTCGGATTCTGAAGACGGCTAATTAAACAGATGTCAGGACACTAAACCCCTGGCATGCTTTTAGCTTGTAAATCCACCAGGAACCATTTTAGACAGAGCAATCCATTTTAAGATCAGAGCTCTGCTCCCAGTAAGGTACCAAAGTAGAACGTGCGTCTACACTCGACATTTAATTCATGATTAACGTTCCAGTCTCGTGACCGGCGTACGTATTTGTGAATGGAAGGTGTAATCACATATTAGTCTGAAGAAACAGAATAAAGCTTGATGGTTTTAGAGATTGACAGCTCTCACAGCTTCTGTCCTTGTGCCATGTGTATGGATGGAAGAGACAGTTCTAAAAGAGTCTATTAAATTAAATGTCTTGAAAACTTCATGTTCTACAGGTTTTATTATTTTTCTTTTAGGAAAAGATCTTGTGATTGATATTTATAAGGAGAAAATTTGTTAGTGCACCCCACTCCTTCACAGATGTAGATGTATTTAACTGAATGCCTATACTGGTATAGACCCCTCCAAAGAGGTTTAGGCAATAGGGGTATTTTTATACAATCTACAATACCACCATAGATGCATATTTTAAATTCTATATATTACAGATAGGCACTATTAGAAGTACTTATAATGCCTTAAAGCGTGCTCAGCGGAGATGATTGACATGGAGAGGCGCCAGTAACGGCCTCTCTGCCTGTCACTCATCCCTGCCGAGCATGCTGACAGGGAGAGAGCAGGAGAGACTCGGGCAGGTAGCCACCAAGATGACCACCTGCTACCCCACCCACACCCTGGGGGGATTCAACTTAAAGGGGTACTCCAGGCTGGGGTCATTTTTATTGTACAGCTGGGGAGGGGGGTGGCTATAGAAGGTGCCAGTCACTTACCTAACCAGTTCCAGCACCAGGTCCCAGATCGCGCCGCCCCGTTCTCCCGTCCAGCTGTCACTTCCTGGTCTGAGCTGTGGCTTGAGACGTGACGTTTTAAGGCAGCTCAGCCATTCAGCAGTCGTAGTGGAGTCCCGCCTCAGCCGCTAAATGGCTGAGCTGCCTTGAGACGTCACGTCTTAAGCCGCAGCTCAGACCAGGAAGCGGCAGCCGGATGGGAGAACGGGCCGGCATGATCCGGGACCTGGCGCTGGAACCAGGGAGGTAAATGACTGGCGCCTTCTATATCCACCCCCTCCAAGCCCGTAAAATAAAAATGACCGCAGCCTGGAGTACCCCTTTAATTTTCTTGGGTGTAAAGTCGCTGCTGCAGCTGCAGCTGGTATGTGCCGTGAGATGCACAGGAGCTTTATACTGTGCTCCAAAAAAACGAAATCAGCCTAACTGGTTCCTTTTAACCTTCTTAGAGGGATCTATAGCTGCCATCTTGGAGATTTTGTATAAGAAAGGGAACATTATTAAAGGCATACACTGGAGTTGCACCTTGGTCAGAGGAACCCAAAATGCTGAGTCACCATGTTGACAGGATCAATTATACCACCGCTCGCCTTGTAATACTACACTAAAAAACCCCATACACCTTCAATAACTGACAGCTAAACAGTCATCTGGCTGCCAGTTATATTTCCTGCCATAGGAAGGTTCGGCAAGTCCAAGCATTCCTGTGTTCTCTACAGGAGGGGTAGGCCATTTTATGATCAAGAGCCCCTTGGCCCCTATGTGGTCACAATGCCAAAAACTGTTGAATAGTCTGTGCTATGCAGTTTACTTAAACTGTAGCTATCTTGAAGTCTGGACCCAGCACAGCATACTAGTCATTTGGCACTAGAAGTTTTGGTATCTATGGAGATGACCATACTGGGTCAGTAAGGTGAACGACCCCAAGTGGATCAAAATATGGGTCGTGTGCCATACTGATTTAAAAGGAAAAGAGTTTCACTGGATAACCCCTTTAAAGTAAAAAGCCATCAAAACCTACATATCCCTGTGGAAAACAATAATTGCCTCCTAAACCTAATAACTGGTTGGGCCGCCATCACCAGCAACAACTGCAATGAAGCAGATGTTGTAATTCATCCACATGGGAGGGTTTCTGAGCATGAATCCCTATTTAATGGTCAAGCAACAGCATCTCAATCAGATTAAAGGGGTTATCCAGTGCTAAGTGATCAAAATGGAGGCACACAAACGCTTCCTTTTTTCTCATCCATTTTGCAAAAAACTAATGGGAAAAAAATGGACTGTCTGCAATAACACAGTGTGAACACAGTCTAAAACAGCTTGGCTACAAAGCTATACTAGGGTAGGATTTTGCGCAAAAAAAAGAAAATTTGCACTTGACAAATCTAATGAAAACTAGTTAATAGAACAATCCCCCGCCGCGGAATTCCGACGTTTTTGCTCAGTGTGAACTATGGGGGAGACAACCAATCAGATTCCACCTTTCATTACTCACAGACTCTTTGGAAAATGAAAGGTAAATTGGTTGCTAGGGGTAACTGAGCCAGTTTCACTTTACACCATGGGGGGAGATTTATCAAACATGGTGTAAAGTGAAACTGGCTCAGTCGCCCCTAGCAACCAATTTACCTCTCATTTTCCAAAGAGTCTGTGAGGAATGAAAGGTGGGATCGGATTGGTTGCTAGGGGCAACTGAGCCAGTTTCACTTTACACCATGTTTCATAAATCTCCCCCCATGTTTCATAAATCTCCTCCTGTTTAGATTTTTAAGATTTACATCTGTAGCTTCTCACTTACCTCAGCAGACAAAGACGAATGCCCAATAAAATGTAAAAAAAAATTAGGTATTTCTTGTGTCTATCACTCAATGCTACTGATTTCATGGGGGTATAAAATGGCCTGAGGATGGATGAATTGGCCTAGGCCGAAATATACCCCGGGGTATAGAATAGCCTAGGTTAAAATATACCCGGGGTATAATCTAGCCTAGGCCATTTTAACCTCGGGTATAGTCTGGACTGGGGGTATACTCTGGCCTGTTACACCGGCACTGCAGTAGCGGCTGGATGATCTTCATTTCTGTTGAATTGGGATTTGGGTGCATCCGTGTGCGCCTGCATCCCAATTTACCATTGAACACGATCGAGAGTGTGGCCGGAGCCGCACTCTCCATTGCGTGCACTATTAGGGTAGTACGGCCGCTATTCAACAAATAGCGGGCGCCCAAAACTGACATGTCAGTTTTTTATGCGTCCGCTAGCGATCCCGGACGGAATGTATACTATGTGTATACACTCCGGACGTGATTCCATAGATGGCAGAACAACGTACGTTTCCTAATAATCACAGCCGTTATTGAAACTCAGCAACAACGGCCGTGATGAATAGAAAACTTACATTGTGTGAACCTAGCATAATAGTATAAATTAAATACCCTAAAATAATAATACCTCCCCCCCCCCCCCCCGCCCAATAGGGAACTTAGGAAGAATGATTGAGTCCAACCATATTTACAGCTTCACATTTTTTTCCATTAAACGTTATATAACTGAACTCTGCACAGATTTCAGCATTTCATCAACTGGCCGGAATCCCATCTGTGTAATTGTAGATGTAATTACCAGCTATCATGTATATTCAGTGCTGGTGGGCATATCTGTCCTTACAGGTCCATCTCCGCACCCTTAGCAAAGCAGACATGTAGGTATGCAAAAATACTTGCAAAATATCACTTATTTAACCCTGGATAGAAATGTGTTATAGTATAATTTCTATCTCTTTCTACCATATTGAATCCAGTGAGGTAGCTGATAATTGCTGGACCTGTTAGCTCCCCAATACAGTATTATTATTGCTGGAGTACCCCATAGTACTCTACTGGCATTTTCTACTCTGACACATTTTAGCTTTAAATGAATGGAGTCATTAGCTTGAAACCCGACAATCCTGATCCTTAACCTGAGCCTGTGCAATAACCAGTTCTATCCCCTGGGCATCAATAACCTCACTGTATAAAGATATGTAACACTATATAGCAGTATAGTATAAGAAACACTGTATAATTAAGATAATAATAGTGCACCTATGTACCAGTGACATAAATCTCTACGGGAAGGCTTCCTGTGCCAGACCACCACTCTGTTCCTTCGCAGCTCACTTCCACCTCTATGGAAACATTTATGTATGTGTCTGGATACTTTACAGGCGTGTATTCAGAATATAATCAGCAAATGTGATGTGAACAAAAAGTAAAACGGGGTATAAGATCTACCACAGGATGGGGGATAGAGGGCTGTAGGCTAAAGCTACCCATACATTACCAAATGCTGGTTCTCCTGATCCCCACAGTCACATGCATGTTATCTTGGCATCAGTGTCAGACTGGTGTATCTGGGGCCCACCAGAGGAAAGGATCCTGGGGGCCCACCAATGAAGAACCAGTGACAAATAACATGTCAGCCAATGTTACTTAAGGTTCTGAGCTGGGGATCTGGTTCTCTGGTGGGCCAGTCCAACACTGCTCGGCCTGTATTCTGAATAGGTAGAGGGGTAAAAGGAAGTTAGTTATCTCCCCCAAAAACAAAAGGATTGTGTTAAAATACAACACTGCTCTTCCCAAACATCTGCCTCAGGAGAGAGTAAGGAGGCCACCATACTCATGAGAGGGTCAGCAGATCCTGCTGAAATAGACAGGCCTGGTCACCTGTAAAAGGGACCTTCAGAGGGTAACAGGTGAGCTGGACTGTCACCCATTGTTTGGTCACAACACTTATCTCACATGTGGTCAGCAAGTGGCCAGAGCCTCACTTCAGTCCAGGTCAGGGATGGGGAACCTTCAGCCCTCCAGCTGTTGGAATACTACAATTCCCATCATGGCTGGACTACCAAAGCTCTCCAGGCATGATGGGAATTGTAATTTTGAAGCAGCTGGAGTGCCAAAGGTTCCCCATAACTGGTCAAGGACTTATCGAACTGTCTACATGCAATAAGATGGAAACCACAGACTTGCAATGGAGCCCGTCTAATGAATCAGATCAAGTGGCAAGCCAGGGAGTGAAGAGCACAGTTATGTGCTTCTCCCTGCTATATATTACAACCAATCAGACCTTTAGATATGTCTGTATATTGCAGTAATTTCCTGCAGGTAATAGGACTGGTGACTTTTGCATCCATTCTGAACATTTTAACCTCCACGATTTTGGAAAATGTTTAACAGGACAAGAACACTTTATGACATGATGAAACAACAAAGCAAATATTGACCGTGAGGCTCGGAGAGAGGTGCCGGGGGCAGGATAAACATGAATTACTCAGGATCCTAAACCTGGTGGAAGAAGAGTGCTGAAACATTAGATCTCATACTCCCAGAATCCCATTGGCTTTGCTTCATGATAAGGATTTTGTAAGATCATCTCCAATATCCAAATGTCACACTAATAACTGCATAAAAGCTGGAAAACAAGGAGATACGAAATTAGTAAAAGGTGTAAAAGAGCCAGAAAACCTCCCCAGCAATACAATGGACGTGTCAGGGACAGAAGTCTAGTTAAAATCCAGCTTTCATTAATACTTTTGTTCATATTTTTTAATGTAAAAAATTAGGATCCATAGTGTAAAATAGTGCTACCGAATCGAGTTTGAGCCATGCTCAAGAGTAGAGATAATCGAACAGGGCCGAAGTTCAGGTTCGAGGGGTTGGACCTATAAGATACCTAGAGACTGCTCCTGAGTAGTGATGATCAAACAGGGCTGAAGTTCAGGTTCGTACAAACCCGAACCATCAGCATTTGACTCCCGCTGCCTTCCCGTTCCGTGGAGAAGGTGAAGACAGCTTGAGTACCCCCTGGAAAACAGGGACACAGCCTATTACCTAGGCTGTATTCCTGTTTTCCAGGCGGTACTCGGGCTGTCTCCACCTTCTCCACGGAATGGGAAGGCAGCGGGAGTCAAATGCAGATGGTTCAGGTTTGTACGAACCTGAACTTCAGCCCTGTTTGATCATCACTACTCGGGAGCAGTCTCTAGGTATCTTATAGGTCTAACCCCTTTGTTCAGAGAGAGAAAAGCTGCAGCAAGAGTGCTCTCACTGCGGCTTACCCCTCCCCATAGAAAACATAGGGAGGACAGGAAGCAGGGGGGACATATAACTGATGGATGATTGTTTGGCCCTGTTGTGGACCCTTGTAGAGGAATGGAGGCCTTATAGTAGCCTCCACTAGGGATGGTCCGAACCTGCCGAAGTTCGGGTTCGTACGAACCTGAACACTCGGCAATGATTCCTGCTGTCTGCCCGCTCCGTGCAGCGGGTGGATACAGCCGGAGGATCGCCTGGAAAACTGGGATACAGCCATAGCCATAGGCTGTATTCCAGTTTTCCAGGCGGTCCTCTGGCTGTATCCACCCTCTCCACGGAGCGGGCAGACAGCGGGAATCATTGCCGAGAGTTCAGGTTCGTACGAACCCGAACCTCGGTAGGTTCGGACCATCCCTAGCCTCCACCCATGAACTGAGCCAAGGCAGAAAGGCAAAGTAAATAGGACCAATGTTGACTCTCTCTAGTGACCCCATCATGAACCCATAAATAACCCAAGAAATAGAGAATCTAGTAGCAAGCGATTCCAATTTCCACTCCAAATGGGGCTACCTATTGCTGGACCTCTGGGGCCTAATACTGTGTGACAGCCTGAGCCATCGGAAAGTCCTCCAGCACTCCAGTGGTCGAGTCTTAGGCTGCCTCCATTATAGACGTTCCTCTCTCTCGCAGTGTCAGATGCCTTTTAAGTCCCATTAAGCAATAGTTGAACAAACAACCACACAAACGTCTGCCACCACCAATGGGCCATGACAGGGTCCCATTAATATTCGAGCTGACATTGCAGACACCAAAGAGACCTGGGGTTTAATATTCATCAATTTCACTGCCAAAACAAATCCCCCAGTGAAGAGCTTGAACTTGTCCTGAGAGAAGCCGGAATGAAGTATGATGGAAAGTTGTGCTTGTATGTGAAGTACGGAACAAAACAGAGCAGCTCTATAACAGGACTGCACATGAATGGAGTTTGTGTGCCCTCCCGGAGAGCTGGCTCCCTGCCAAACACCTCCGAGCCACAGACTATGCTTCCAAATATGTTTTGGCAAATCCTTCTCCCCCTCTCTATGTTCTCTCGCAGGGTGTCATATTTTCTCTCCTTATGAGATTGCTGTAGGGTTTTTGTTTTTTTTCTCAATTTTTTCTTTTTTTTTTTGCAAGTGATGGGTTGGGGTTAAAGTGCACAGTTTGATGTTATGCAAGTTTGTTGAAGTGGGCCTCTATCCAGCTAGGACTGGATGCAGTGGCAGCTTAAAACATAGGTCTTTTACCTCGAGCTGATGATGTTATGAAACCGTGTGACTGCGGAGCTGTATATAAGCCTCCCAGACACTGCATTCCAGGATTTCTCACATCTGGAAGCAGCTCTGTAAGCTTCTCCTACTGCATAGCGCTGTCCCAATACACATCCATGATAGCTCTACCTTATAACTTATACATGCATCATTATAACATTTATATTTTACATAACATTCTCCCCATATAACCAATGCACGTCCTTCCCATCAACTCTTCTTGTTTTACCTTTAAATTCAACTTTTTGATAACTTTTTTTTTTCTTTTTTAATAGTTTCCATAGCTGATCCCAAGGAGTCGGAAGGATGGACCTAAAGATTTTTGGGCTAATAGCCCTGTGCTACTTTGGAAGCTGTGTAGCCTTCAGATTTCACAGCAGAGATTGCCGTGTCAGCAACTTCAGGGTGATGGAAAATTTTGACAAAAGTCGGGTATGTGAATGTTTTTTATTACATCTGTATTCTTAACTGTTGGGACGTATTTAAAAAAAAAAAGAAAATTTCTAATTATTGTTCTACATGTTAGGTAAGATCAGGCTTAGGAGGCAGTTGCATGGGGTAATTGCGGCTTGGGGCACCACCAACCACAAACACCATTGTCAATCATAATTTTAGTTAATAAACTTACCTCTATTGTCCATCAACAAGACATTTTAACATTGCTATTAATATTGCATTATTGCATATTTCAGCAACCACATCAATTTATTAAAGCCTATATCACAAGTAAGACTGGGCGCTGGATCCCTTAGCATAGAAAAAAAGTCTAGTGGGTGATCTTATAAGTGGCTAACAGTTATCTCTTTATAGGTCATATAACAAAAAAACTGTCAGACACTCATAAGGACCGCCCACTGGACTCCACAATAGCCATCACATAGCCATTGCCACCAGCGAAATTTAGACCAGAGCTCCAGTGTATGTAAACTGTGGACTAGCATTTTAAGGCTATATTCACACAGTTTTTTTGTCCGTTTTATGATTTAAAAAAATTATTTTTTAATAGCAAAATGGCTATTGTTTTTTTTTTTTATTTATAAACATTTTTAAAAGGACCTTGGGCCCAGATTTTTCAAAGGGTGTAAAATATACACTGGTATTAACTGCCCACAGCAACCAATCACAGCTTCTATTTTACCAGACCTGAATACTGAATTGTGATTGGTTGCTGTGGGAGGTTTACACCAGTGTCTATTTTATACATTTTGATAATTAAGGCCACATAAAGTGTCAGTGTCATTATAAGATGTGATATAAAGCATGTATGCAATTTACATTCATTATTTTATTTTATTTTATAGTTATCATGCTATAAATTAAAACTATACTTACCTGTATCCAGGCCCAGTCTCCTGAATGCAGCTTTTTGGTCTTGAGCTGGTTAAAAAAAGGAGACCAAATGCAGGAAGCCCCAGTCATCTAAGCACTCACAGACACTCTGAACTGGCCGGGACTTCATGTGTTTAGCCTCTTTTTTTCAACCAGCACAAGACTAAAAATCTGTATACAAGTAAGTATAGCTTTGTTTTATAGTGTAATAACTGAAGAAAATAATAAAATAATGAAAATATATTGCAAACACATTTTATATCACATCCCATGTTGATTTAGGTTTTTCAAGTTTTAATGACAGACTCCCTTTAAGAGTTTTGTTTGTTTGTTTTTTCAATTTTTCCATTTTATTATCTATATTATCTATAGAAACACAAAACAGAAAAGGCACTTCCTGTTGTAATATATTAGATAAAAGCTAGTGAAATCGTATTGTGGTAAATGATCCCACTCACCTGATGAGGTTGTGCAATGACAAAGGCACAACACTACAAAGCTTATAAAGAAGAACGGTGCAGCTCTCCAAGGAACACTACTGTCACCAGAAAGCCAGAGTGTATGCAACTGGACATAGGCAAAAGAAGACGCCTCTTGCATGGAAAGTGCAACCCGCGCAGAAAATGCCGTTCAGTATGGACCGGATTAATTCATGTGTACAATAAAAAACTATTTATTCTTAACACACAACGCGTTTTGACTCAAAAAATTCTTATAGGGCCTTCATCAGGTGATGGCATTTGAGACTTTTACCACTTTTGACAAATCAAATGTCCTGAAGTTTACAGTGTAAAATGATCTACTAACCACATTTGTTGTGTGTACAAAATAAATTGTCAGTATGGCCATAATGATGAACCCGTTCTTATGCAGGTTCATTGCTTCTCTACCTTAAACAGATGGTGAAGGTTAAGTGGAATCTTGAAGTAAGGTGCTTTTCTAACATGGTGCATGTTTCTTATTCTTTCTTATTATCAGTATGCTGGGACTTGGTATGCAGTAGCCAAGAAGGACCCAGAAGGATTGTTTCTTCTCGACAACATAGTGGCTAGGTTCTATGTGGATGAAAGTGGAAAAATGTCGGCAACAGCCAGAGGCAGAGTCATCCTCTTCAAGTAAGGACCTCTTACCAATGCCCCCAATTTCAGCTAATTTTAGTCAAAGCTGTGTAATACTTTATTTTTCCTGTGAAAGTGCTATAGGAAAATCAAACACTCGTTGCAGGGTTCCCAACATGATTACAACTGATTGCTTGATGTTCTAGATGCAGGACCCCCCAGGATCAGTTTATCAATAAACCCTTTGAACAAAAAGGGATTAAAGCAGATCACCCCTTTAAGGGAAATCACGTTAACCATGTAAATCTTATAAGTATTTTTAAAGTTTCCAGCAGGGTAACAATGCTATAAGCAGCTATCAGGGAACCATCCTGCTTCCACTATTTACTTTTCAACTTTACTACATTTTACTTAGTGTCTTGTAATATTGGTACACTATTCCATATACAAATACAAAATTTGCACTTAACTGGCAATACACTTTAAAGCGAATGTACCATCAGTACATTTGCTTTAAGTTTTGCACATGGATAGAACGTCTCCAGCGCGAGGAAGCCGGTACTACAGTCCTTTTTTTGAACCGCAGCCTGGTTCCTGTGTACGGTGCTGTTCTATTCCCAGGCTACCAGCCAGAGGTGAAACACTGGAGGCGGGTTGGCCTGCCCCCATTGGGAAGATGCGGCCCGATTCATTGATTTCAATGGAGCCGCTTCATAGAGGGGCGGGGGTTCCTGTGTCATAGAGGGCTGGCCCGCCTCCAGTCCTTCACCCCCTTGCCAGTGCCTGGGAATAGAAAAGTGACGTACGTGGCAATCGGGCCACGGCTCAAAAAAAGGACAGCAGCATCGGCTTCCCCGCGCCGGCGCCGTTCTATCCATGTGCAATGCTTGAAGCTAATGTACTGATGTTACATTCGCTTTAAAGTCAGCTGAACCAACTTAATTTGGTGGGACTGGCTGACCATGCAATGTGCATATGGGGCTTTCCAGCTCTCCCCCAATGCCAGTTGAGAGAACAGTTGGGCATGTTGGATTTTAATGCACGAACCATCTGGTATAATATCCAACAGTATATAGTGAAGAATATTCTAAAGCTCCGCCATACTTCTAACTCTTGGTATACACTCGTCATTTTTCAGGACTATGGAAATGTGCGCTGACATGGTGGGTACATTCCAGGAGACTGATGACCCTGCCAAATTCAAGATGAAGTATTATGGTGTCCTCTCCTACCTGGAAAAAGGACGTAAGTAAAACATTCCAGTTTCCAGGTTGTAATAAGATAAAAGATGAAAATAATGGTAGTTATTAAACATCACACTCTTCAAGGTGCGCGTTCACCTTAGAATTAAGCTCTATGAACCCTCTGCCTTTTGCGGGTTCGGTTGACAGTATGTCAGCCTCCGGACTCTCCACCAATAGATGAGTTGGGTATGTTGGATTTTTTTCTGCCCAACACTGTTCTCCGAGAGATAGTCTGGTTCCAGATTAATTGGCTGTGGCTTACCCCTCCTGATAGAGAAGCCATGAACGCTTTGCTGTGCTGAATGTTCATGTGTATGGGAAGGACAATAGAGATAATGGTCATATGGTCACATATGTGCCGGTTCCTCACATGTATCCAAGGTTTATAACTCGCTGCTATTCTAATAATATGGAGGCATATAGAGCTTTTTCTCAATGACTGATACAATTCTGGCAAATTCCATTGGATTCTGTATGGTTCTGCATGGAGGCCCTTCATAGCAGCACATGGAGTATCATATTGAACAGTATACCATTGTGCAGTACATGGTGCCTTGTTATCAGTTCTCCACACTGTAGGGGGTAGGGGGTGTTTTTTCCCCTTTTCCGCCACTGTCCATAGGCCATGACTTGTATTGCAGTTCTTCCCAGTGTAAGCTAAATACCATATAGAGCCACGAATATAAGTAGTGCCATTCCTGAAAAAACAAACCTATGAATACAATAGAATATTTTCCAGCTGAAACTTTTACTACAGTATATGTGTCATGTATAAAAGTCCCCCTGTACTGTAAATCTCAGTGTCCTCTCCTTCTCCTCCAGTTGATGACCACTGGGTGGTGGATACTGATTATGACAACTACGCCGTCCACTATTCATGCCGTGAAGAAGATGAGGATGGCACATGTATAGACAGCTACTCCTTCATCTTCTCCCGTGATCCCAATGGCCTATCTCCTGAGACACAAAGGATTGTCAGGAGAAGGCAGGAGGAGCTCTGCTTGGACCGAAAATACAGAGTTGTTGCCCACAATGGTAAGTAGAAGGACACTCATCTAAGAAGTGCACAAAATTGCTATAAGCCATGTACATGTATAACTGAGTAAGAGACCTATGCCTCAGAAGAACACTACAGCTGTCATTATACATAGCCATTGTAACAAGCAGTTGTATCTGCTTACACATTACAAGAATGGATAGTTCAGAAACAGTGCCACTCTTGGGCTGTGTCTGGTATTGCAGCTCAAACCCATTCACATTAATTAGGATGAGTTGTAATACCAAACATTTCCAATAGGGGCACTGTTTCTGCACATGTCAATTAGTTCCCATAGTTTAGATTTGTTTTAGCATAGAGTGGACAACATAATGAAAACTGTACCATGTGCAAAATGTCGACCATGTGACAAATCAGTTGTCATCCCCCCATGTCCCTCATTAAGCGTAATACAAGGTATTAGCTTTTCTGCAATATTCCTTGAAATCAGGGATAGGGAACCTTTGGCCCTCCAGCTGTTGCAAAACTACAACTCCCATCATGCCTGGACAGCCGAAGGCTGATGGGAAATGTAGTTTTGCAACAGCTGGAGGGCCGAAGGTTCCCTATCCCTGATTTAAATACTAATGTGCACATACATTTCCATAACTTCTACCTTTATAGAAACCCTATTATCATCCTCCATTACTAACTTTCTTGTCTCCTTTCCTACAGGGTACTGTGATGCGTGATTACTCTGACGTTATATATAAGGGGCCTTTGATTTCCAGTTTGCAATAAGATCCTGTCGCCCTCTGCATCCTATATATATATATATATATATATATATATATATATATATATATGTATATTTTTTTTTTTTTTTGGCCAATAAATCTCTAATAAATCTTGGATATGCGGCAATGTATTGGAATGATTCCAGCAGCAATGTACATATTTTCTACGGTTTAATTGTATGATGTTTATAGCATTTCACACACAGGCTGAACCTTTCCACCATATGTTTGATTCACCCTTTGCAGAAATGACGCAATAAAGAATCATTTCTACTTTATAAGAAGCCGTTGTTCTTTATTTCACACCATTGCTTCGCATACCGCACAATAACATGGATTTACTGTAACAAAATTAGTTTTAGTGGGAAAACAAGACCTGAAGTCGCCTCCTAAGGAGCTGGCAGCATCTGGTTTCCAATGTGGAAAATACCTGCTTTGTGGATTTTCAATATGTTCCAAAAACCAAACCCTTAAGATTAATGTACTGGCAGCTGATGCCAACCTGAGAGCCTATGCCCGGTATAGAGGCTGTACTGCTACCTGCAGACTAAAACAGAGCTGCAGTATTGATGAATACATCCAAAGCTATAGGAACACTTCTAAATAGATATACATATTAAAGGGGTTATCCAGCGCTACAAAAACATGGCCACTTTCTTCCAGTTTCCTGCAGGATATTATTAAAACATTTCCTAGATGTTTACGGGACACACAAGATTTTTTGGATAAAATCCGGACTGAATCAGTACACAATGTGAAATTTTTGTGCACAATGGACGTGCAAAATTTGTATACAAATATACCCCACGATGAGGGGATGATGTATATAAATGAATTGCTTAATCAAGATGTCCAGATGGATAACGCCATGATTAAATTTATCATGGGGTTATTGGACATTACACTATCCAAGAACTACTTTAGATTTGACACACAGTTTTTTCTCCAGACGTATGGAGTATCGATGGGATCATCGGTAGCTCCATCGGTGGCAAACATATTTATGGAAATGCTTGAGAGATCATATGTGGTACATCGCCCAGACGTTCACGTGGTACAGATACGTGGACGACGTGTTCATGTTCTGGTACGATTCAGAAGACAAATTGCTACAGTTTGTAAATGAATTGAATCGGTGTCATGACACCATTAAGTTAACTATGGAATATCATCCCAACACCATACATTATCTAGACGTACAAATAACAATTCAGGAGGGTTCATTACATACAACACTATACACAAAAACTACAGATAGAAATAACTATCTACATAAACAGAGTTACCATCCTCCACAAGTGTTTAAAAGTGTAGTGAAAAGCCAACTAAAGAGAGTGGACAGAATAGTAAGTGATAATAAACAAAAACAGCATAATAAGGATGTAATGGTACAGAAATTTACACAAAGAGGATACAGTCGCAAACACATCCAACAGACACAGCAGGAAATACGTCAAGACAGACAGAAAAGTGGTGAAGAACTTATATTCGTCACAAAATATGATTGCCATACAAATCTCATTAAAAGAACTGTCAATAAATACTGGGGTTTATTACAGAAGGATCCCAAATTCGGGATCCTGTTTAAAGAATGACCTGTTTTTGCACTAAAGAAAGGTAGATCCATAGCCAATCACATCGTGAGGGGAGATATCAGGAACAGACAAATCAGTAAACAGAGGTTTTTACGGACAAATTTTTAAATTGCCAGAATTGTTCGGCAATTATGAAAGGGGAAATTTTACAACACCCCACGAAGGGATATGAGATATCACATAAAGGTTATTACACATGCAACAGTGATAACGTCATATACATGTTGAGGTGCCCGTGTGGAAAATGTTATGTAGGCCAAACTAGCAGACAAATTAAAGTGAGGCTAAATGAACATAGGGCACTAATAAGAAAATATGCAAAAAAAGATATAAAAGAAGAAGAAAAGACATACGGCGAAACAACAGTGGCCCGACATTTCAAACAAATGGGACATCACGTGTATGAGTTAAAATGGGTGATATTAGAGCAAATAAATATCATTGGCACACAGGCAGAGGTTAGGAAAAAGCTGTTGCAGAGAGAATGCTATTGGATTAGAACTCTCAATAGTCTTGAGAGGACTGAATGAGATATGTAGTTTCAAATCTTTCTTGTAACACACTAGGTCTACTCCCAGCTTACTTTTTACATCTTAGGCTTGGCTTGCTAAGTAAACTATCTGGAGATGTTTAAAATGAATATGCTACATGTTTGTTGTAATATTAACAATATGTATTTACTTTAGTATGACGACACGTAAGGGGCCGGGCCATAGTGAATAAAGAGGAGCACGTCCTACTAGCCAGTATGCATGAGTAAGGGGGCGACCCCGAAACGTCACGGCAGTAAGGAACGCCCACTCCGTTCAATGCACACCTGAAAGCGCCCTGAGCTACCACTGCATAGCAGTATGCGAAAGTATCAGCAAATAAATTAAGAAAACGAACGACTAAACGTCAATTCATTCTTTTCTATACAAACTATTAATGAAGTGTTGTATCTGCAATCAAGTATAGTGCATCGGTATACTACTTACTTACACTTTCTTCCAGAGACAGCCCCACTCTTGTCTCCAGCTTGGGCGGGGTTTTGCTGCTTAGTTCTATTGAAGTGAATGGAGCTTAATTGCAAACCGCACCTGAACTGGAGACAAGAGTAGTGTTGTCTCTGAAAGAAAGTGGCCATGTTTTTGTAGTACTAGATAACCCCTTTGAACAACAAGTAAACACCACCTACTGTTTTAAAGGGGTTATCTGGGAGGAGGAAAAACTAGCGATGTTCCACTTCCACCTCCTTGTTGTCTCAGAAGTATAACATGGAGTGGAGGTGAGCGATTACTACATTGCGATCATTGTATGTGGATGAAACCATGCCCCCATGGGATGACCAATGGCTGCACAATGTTATTGATATTAGGGCAGAAGGTATACTCCCAAGACAACAGGTAGGAAGAAGAAGTGGAGTGATGGGAGAAACCCTTTAATATAAATGTAAAACAATTGTTTACAAGTAAGTGCAAGACCCCATAGTGCCAACTTGTGTACGTCTTGTAATTCTCACCTTACTATAATGTAGGGAATCAACGCAAATCTTACTGGGAGCTTTGTAGGACTGCAGGAAGACCATCCATTTCTGCCAGGGATTGGCTTAGGAACTCCACCATCACTGAGCTCAACATACTATACAAATAGTATGAATAAACCCACTTGGTAGATTTATTTTCAGAGGATGCACAGTGGTCGAGCAGTACAAATACATATATGGAAAGTGCATCATATCAAATAGCACGACATAAGAAAAGTCTTGTTTAATTAAACTCCTTGTGGTAAGGAATAGGCTGTATGCCATTATGAAATACAGATGATCCTGAAATTCGGTAAAAAACGTATAACTTTATTTCAGGTCCTAATTAAAATATAAGCATATAAAGCATGATGTACACATGACCCCTGTGGTGTGCTGTATCAGGGTGGGTTCACACTGAGGAATTCTCGCGGATATGTTACATTGCATGGATCCACACTTGGCTGGTGCGTAATAGTCCAATATGAAGTATAGATGATCCAGCAATTCGGTAAAAAACATATAAGTTTATTTCAGGTCCAAATTAAAATACAGGCATATACGCCCTAAGGCTAGGTTCACACTATGTAACTGTGCGGCTGTATTTGCGGCTGTAATTGTGCGGCGGTATTTTTGGTGGTTCATGCGTACGCTGGAAAGTATACGATATACGGCTGCACAGTGCACACTATGTATGAATCTACGGCCCTATCGTAAACGGAGCTGCACATCCCCATAATGTAGGAGCGTAGTAATCCAAGTTACTCCTAAACCGAGGGACCACTGTATATTGCAAACTTGCTTTATATCACATCTACTGTTGATTTATATTTTGAAAGTTATAACGACAGTGACTCTTTACCATCTTTACCATCCAGCATGCAGCTGTGTCTCTCCATGTTCAATCTCAGAGTGTGTAGGAGAGAATACCTGGAAGTAGTCTTTTGGTATGTGCACACTGATACCGGACTTTATCTCAGTCTGAAGCAATGCTTCATGTCATCTCAATGTGGAAAGTAACACTTAGGGTCCTATTCCACGGGCCAAGCAGGGCCCGGTCAACAATGTAAACGAGCGCCGATCTGCATTACCTGTCCAGGCTGCAGGTCTTCTCCTACTCCCGGTCCCGCGCTGCAGCAGCTTCGCAGCGGCATGTCTGAACTGACAGACCGCTCAGCAAATCAATGGCCGCGGCAATCCCGGACAGTGATTGGCTGAGCGGTCTGTCAGTTCAGACAGGCCGCTCCGAAGCTGCTGCAGCGCGGGATCGGGAGAAGGAGAAGACCTGCAGCCTGGACAGATAATGTATGATGTTTTGAAATCATCGGTCGCCCGCCGCGCACCGTTTTTCCACGTAGCGATGTGCAGGTGTCGACCGATGATTTTATGTCTGAACCTAAATGATCGGCTGATCGTTCTCTCTATTCCACTGAGCGATAATCGGCCAAATCGGGCCGAATCGTCCGATTATCGCTCCATGGAATAGGCCCCTTAGTGAACAAATTTTATACAATAACAAAGCAGTCAAGAGCAACTTTCAGAATTTTTAAGTTTTTTTTTTTTACTTTTTTGACCTTGAAAACCATATTGTGCTGTTTCTTACATTTAGTCAAGAAGATTTATTCATGTAAACCTGTAGACTGTATACTATCCAAAATAGTGCAAAATACTATATATTACATCACCGAATGATTCTGCTTACCAGTGTTACCAGTGGTCTTGCTATGGAGGGGGGAAGGCAGCAGTTGCAAAAAAAAAAAAATCACAAATTGACGCATGCCTTTTTTTGGCTCAAAAATGCTGCGGCCAGATGTTATCGGAACGTTAATGAGGAAAAATGAAACACAATACCCGCAGGACTTATATCGTATACTTATATTTACATTGCAGCAGACTATGAGTTCTAAAGACTTCTATAGGGGGTAAAAATACTCCCCAAAATAAGTTATGTCTATATGCATATTGGTGGGGGGGTGTTTGGCATTATGCTGTGCATCTACATCAGGGGTAGGGAACCTTGGCTCTCCAGCTGTTGCAACACTGCAACTCCCATCATGCTAAAGCTTTGGCTGTCCAGGCATGATGGGAGTTGTAGTGTTGCAACAGCTGGAGAGCCAAGGGTCCTTACTAGAGTTTATCGAACCTCGGGAAATCCTAGGTTAGATCGAACTCGAACATTCACAAACCTTCCGTATTTGATTGCTGATGCCTTCCCGGTCCGTGAGGAAGGAGCAGAGTGCCCGGGTACCGCCTGGAATAGCCATATGTAATAGGGCAGTCTCCTCCTTACCCACGGACCGGGAAGGCATCAGCATTTAAATGCGGCAGGTTCGTAAATGATCGAGTTATATAGAACCTAGGATTTCCCAAGGTTGGATCAACTCTATTCCCTACCACTGATCTACATGATATCAATGAACAGAGAGCAAGACTTGGCTAGCTGCTTTTGGCATGAAATAAAGGAGGTCACTGGCCCTATAGGACTGTGCACAAATTGGCAATGGTAAAACAATATTAGCAATAACCTAGATGCCAAATGGTCCCACCTAGTTCCCTGTTTGGGGGGGGGGGGGGTCCAACAATATCTGTTACAACATTGAACAAGCTCTAAAAAAAACTTGCTGCCCCTTATTTTTAGACCATTTTCTGTGTGTTCTTCAGGAATTGAGTATAATAATAGAAATCTGTCAGCGGATGAAACACAAGGGCAATGCAACATTATAGAAAGTAGAGACAATAGAAAAAAAATTAAACATAAAAACTTTTTTTTTTTTTGCCCAAAAAACAGTTTGCTATATAAGAAGAACATGACGATGGTAGCATCATCTATCAGAAAGGTAAAGTGCCTAAACTGATACCCCAGCATGGTAATGTCTGCGAGGCATCCCATTTCACCAGGATGTCCTTACACCATATTGAAAATTTGGAATGCCAACACTGACGAAACACCAAAAGAGATCTAACATAATGGAAGAGCAAGAAGACAATATTCCTTTTGTTGAAGTCTTTACATGAAATGTCAGGGTTTTTCTTTGATATCCGATGTACCATTGGGACCTGTCATGTCATTCTTTTTATTGGTGGTATCTGTGTCCACGGTGTCCTCAGGGTTTCCGCAGAAAATGACCCTCCACCATTTCTGCTTAAGCAGATTGATGTTGTACAGAATTGGATTAAGTATCGAGTTGCAAAATGTAAACACGGTGATCCAGAAGAAAACCGTAGGCGATAAGGAGAAGTTCTTTGTCAGGTTATGGAGAAGAAGCAACAGGACAATGATGCAGACGGGAGTCCACATGACGAAGAAGGAGATCATAAGAATGAAGAGGGTTCTGAAGAGTCTGTAGTCCCGCTGGGACACACGATACTGGTGGACCTCAGAATAAGCTGTGCTGCTGATCATCCGCTCCCTGATCTCCTTTGTGAGCTTCCAAAATATAGGAAAAAATTACAAACTTGTTAATTTATCGAAAATATAGCTTAACAATAAACAGGTTAATAGATGCTTGGTTTGGTTACAGTTTGAGTTGCCCTTTAAAAACTAAATAGCAGCTGCTGCTGAGACGCTAAAGGGGAGGGGGAGATACAGCTGTGGGCATACAGCTATAGGTACACTGGTATTTACACAAGGGGCTGAGCTTTGTGGGTGGTGAGAGATGAGAGGAAAGACTTGATTTGCCTTTTCCTCAGGAGACAGACTGGCTCAGCTTGTAGGTACACAGCCCAGGCTTTGCCTCCCTCCCCTGCACATAGCACATGCCAAGCCTCCCTCCCCATCCGCTTCCCTGTGTTTTATTTTACGATGTCTGTTACTATAGACAGGGTTCCCCTAACAACAGGCAGTGGACACCAGATTGCAGGGAAATGAGATCTGCATGCTTCTCCCTGCTATATCTGGTGATAGCACTGATGTAATGTTTCCGCAGGGCCGTAGCTAGGGGGGGGGCAAAGGGGGCAGCTGCCCCGGGCGCCGAGACCAGGGGGGGCGCCATCACAGGGAGCAGAGAGAGGATGGCAGTGGATGAGGCAGCCGGTAAGCTCCTGCCCTCTGTCAGTGTGGGGAGGCAGGGGACGATTTTTACTTCATCCAAAGAGGTATTTTCCATACTGTACTGTCTCCTGGCTGCTGTTTAGCTTTAGGGTGCCTTCACACGTACCGTATCGCTGCGTATTTAACGCTGCATATTTATCGCTGCGTGTTTGGTGCGATTTGGTGTGAAGCTACCCATAATTTGCGCAATATCGCTGAAGTTACCACTCCCTGTGCCCGAGGTGAGTGGTGGGACCGGCCTCGGGACCCCCATCGGGCTCCGTGATCTCCGGCGCTGACACGTCATGACCCGGCTGATGGACTGGCCGTTCCAACAGTCAGTGACCGGGGCAGGACAGCCTCTCCAGTCACTGATTGGTTGAGCGGCCAGTCCACCAGCCGGGACAGGCATTTTGACCCGAGTCGTGACATCATCAGAACTCGAAAGGACTCTGTAATTCCTCAACACTACACCTGCACCTACACTGTTCTTTAATGAGCATGTGCTGGGGTCCAGGAAGGGTATATACCCCTCTGAGCCCTGCGACAAGTGCCTTATGGGTGCTGCAACACCTGCCCTTGCAAGTTCCATCTAACACCCCCTGGGCCACACTGAAATGCCAATTAACCCTTAGGGGACACAGCCAGTTTTAGCGTTTATGAGATGGCCAAATTTTTCAAATATGACGTGTCACTTTAAGCATCAATAACTTTAGAATGCTTTTACTAATCCTTGTGATTCTAAGATTGTTTTTTTTTTTAACTTTATGTTAGTGGTAAATTTGGGTTTATAGCTTTAGAATTTTTATGTGAAAAACTCCAAAATGTTGTGAAAATTTTAAAAAAAATAGCATTTCTCTACATTTGAAAGTCTGTCAATAAGGAAAATAGTAATACTACATAAATTATTTATTAATTCATATCTAGAACATGTCTACTTTATATTAACAGCATTTGGTGACCATGCTTTTACTGTTTAAGGATGTTAGAAGCCATAAATGTTTAGTAGCAATTTTCACATTTTTCATGAAAATTTCAAACTAAAAAATTTTTTAGGAACCAGTTCAGTTTTGGAGTATAATTTAGAGACCTGTATATTAGAAACCCCCATAATTTACCCCATTTGGAAATCTCCACTCTTTCAAGTATTCAAACTTACATTCATACAGTTTTTGAACCCTTTGGGCATTTCACAAGAATAACTGCAAAGTAAGAGTGAAAACTTCAAATTGGCATTTTCTTTGCAGAGATTTCAATGTAATCCTATGTATTTTTTACCACACCCATTACTGTTACCGATCCACCAATGACGGCAATTGCCGATACTGGACCCCCTTTTGGGGGTCCAGTGGCAGATACACTAGACTGTCAGCTATCAGCTGACAGTTTAGTTGCGGCTCCCGGTCACTGTTTGTGTAAACAGTGAGCATCTGAAGCAGGTCAGTAATAGTATGTCCTCATGCTGAAACTAACCTCCTACAAGGACATATTATAACTGACTGGTGCAGCTAGGGGTTAATCCAAACATTTGACCTGTGTGACATATAAGTTATAGTAATTTTATGGTCCTACTGTTAGTAAAACCACATGTATACAACTGCCTGCAAAAAATTGCTTCCAAATCGTCGTGATTTCTGCATGTGCACATATTTTGGGGGCTTTGTTTTTCCCATGTGAACATACCCTACACATTTAAGTGTTAAATTCTAAAGTTCCTCCTTTAAGACTTCTCCAATCGATAGAGAACATCTAGTTACCAAGATAATCACTGCAGTTGTGCTATCATCTGATTTTCTGGTTTCCTCCTAAATTTGCAAAAATACACCGGGTAACTGGCAGCTTATGAAACTTCCTCCTATGAGGGCATGGTGTGTACGTATGAGATAGGGAAGATCTTTTTACATTTCTAGAACTAGTAGAAACCAGAATATAACCGATTGCATTACCTTGAAGATCTTGGTGTAACTGACTATAATACTCAATCCTGGGATCAAGAAGTCCAGAACTAGGAATGAAATATCCCACGCAATCTCTGCTGCAACCGTCGGCCAAATAAGAGTGCAGACCTGGATGTCCTGATGGGGACAAATGAGAATATCGGAGCAAATCAGACAAATGTGGAGATCTGAACAGGTCACACAGGGGTCTTAATTCTATTTATAGCCAGAATTAGTATTACTGTTGTTACCCAATAACATCAGCGCTCTCAGTTCTTACATGTCATCTTCTACAACTATAAACCATAAATAAGGGAGAAATAAACATAGTTAGGCTAAATTCACACAACTTCTTTTGCCTATTGCATAATTTTTTGGATGATTGTTATTTTGGTGGAAAAACGTAGCAGTTTTATGCAAATGAAGGTTCTAATTTGCATAAAACTGCAGCAATTTGGTCCATCCAAAAAAACTGCCGCAAAACGGCTAAGAAAAGATGTGTGAACATAGCCGTAAAATGGGACCCCTAAGTTCTCTGAAATTGGAGGACAAATATCCTATGAATGAGCTGAGCAGCATTGTATATGTATGTCCTGCAATCTATTCATACTGTATGAAGCTTCTGAATATTGAATAATTCATAAAGAGCAATCATCCTCTCGCTCTCTATATACTGTAAGTTCACAGGTCAGGGGGCTTTCACACCTGGCCCATTGATCATAATGCATACAGTGTATCTGTCACTACTCCCATCCCACACTATGCGCAGTCATCATCGAGTGCTTATGGCTTCATTACATCATGGAACTGTGTACCCCATACAGGCCACCTTGTCTACTTTGACCTTTAAGGTGGGGTCAAGGATTTTCAAGCTACTTATTAGACTGTAGGTGTTCATCGATGATTATATGACATGGCAACTTTACCTTGGTCAGAGCTAACCAAACCTCCTATTTATCTCGGCTTCTGTTACACTAGTTATTATAGGCCTGGAGTACTAGAGGAGTAGAGTGCCAAAGCGGATAAAGAGTTTACAGGAAACCAGCCGAGCTGAATAGCAGACTGATTACCAGGTGTTGGGCGGACATTGTGACCTGTGGTAATTGTGGGCTCCTTCCTTACGTCTTAGTTTAAAGTACTTAACCCACAATGTCCACTTTGCCCTATGCATGATATATAACTACTATACATACTAAAGCTCTGAGTTCACAAAAAAAAAAGCACCTCATGTCAGGGACTTTATTTTCCTTTCCTCATTTCTATTTTTATGATTCCTAAAGTTAAAATGTTATTCAGAAAACATTTTGTATTCTTAAAGGGGAACTCCAGAAAAAGAAGTTGTTTTTAAATCACAGTCACACAGGTTTGTAAGTGACTTGTATTAAAAAAAAAGTCAGGTGCTTTATGTCCTGCAGGAAGTGGGTGTATTCTTTCCTGTCTGACACACTGCTCTCTGCTGCCACCTCTGTCCATGTCAGGAACTGTCCAGAGCAGGAGAGGTTTTCTATGGGGATTTCCTGCTGCTCTAGACAGTTCCTGTCATGGACAGAGGTGGCAGCAGAGAGCACTGTGTCAGACTGGAAAGAAAACATTAATAGATTCATTTACAGTGTAAGTAGACAAAAAATCCTTTACTCCAACCAGGGTAAGTAAGTAGTTACAAAAACATGAGACCAAAATGGGTACGATGTTTTAGTCCTAACCAGGACCTTTGTCAGGCATAGCGGTCCTTCCTGCAGGACATACAGCAGCTGATAAGTACTGGAAGGATTGAGTTGTTGTTTTTTAATAGAAGTAAATTACAAATCTATAGAACTCTCTGACACCAGTTGATTTAACCCCTTCCCTCCTGGGCATATTTTTGTTTTTTCCTCCTCGGGTTTAAAAGGCCATAACTCTTTCATTTTTTCACCTACAGACCCACATGAGCCCTTATTTTTTGTGCAACTAATGGTACTTTGCAATGGCAGACTTAATTTTTGCACAAAATATATTGTGAAACCAGAAAAAAATTATTTGCACAGTGAAATTGAAAATAAAACGTTTTTATTTGGGGTGGTTTTGTGTTTATGCCATGCGCCATATGGTGACACTGACTTGTTATATATGTTCCTCAGGTTGTTACAATTACAACGATTTGTAACACGTAACACAAGACAGTTAGAGGCAGCTGTCATGTTTGACAGCTGCATCTAACTGTCCTAATTAGCGGGGGCGCGACCGATTGACAGCAACCGCTAATAGCCGCGGTCCGATGCAGCAGTAAGCAACCGTGATCGCGAGGGTTCAGAACGGGGCCACGGCGCGGGAAATTGTAAAGAAGGAACACTACAAAGGTAATTGTCTGGTCAGTGGATTATGTCTTAAGGCTTCATCTTCTTCATCCAAACATTTAGTAATAACCACACATAAGGCTGTTTGTTCATGGGATCTAGGCTAAGCTATCGGGCAATAGTTTACTCTCTTGTGTATCTTGACTCTCAACAGATTTTACCAAAGGCATTACCAGGATTACAGATAATACACCTGTAGGTGGAATATGTCTCCTGAAGAACTAGAACCTATGATCCCGACATACAATACAACATAGAATCTGATCAAGAGGGAAAAAAAAAGTCTGTGCGAGGTCGAAACGAAAACGAATCTCAACAAAGTGATCTAGCTTTAGGGTACAAACCCACACACCGTATACACAGCAGATACGCAACAAATACGCAGCAAATACGCAGCAGATTTGTTGGTACAGATTTGATGCTGTGTTCAGTTATTTAGATCTAATCTGCTGCGTATTTGCTGCGTGTTTGCTGCGTGTTTGCTGCGTATCGCAGCAGTAAATACGCTGCTTATACGGTGTGTGGGTTTATACCCTTAGAGACAAGACAAAATTAAAGGAGAAGTCCAGCAAAAATCTTTATTAAAGTATCTTATTGCCCCCCAAAAGTTATACAAAACACCAATATACACTTATTACGGGAAATGCTTATATCTCCCTGCAAAAGCACCTCCCGGGAAGTGCTTTTTTCCCTGCACTTACTACTGCATCAAGGCTTCATTTCCTGGATAACATGGTGATGTCACTTCCTGGATAAAATGGTGATGTCACACCCCGACTCCCAGAGCTGTGCGGGCTGTGGCTGCTGAAGAGGATGATGGCAGGGGGACACTGAGGGACACAGGGCACTGGAGGGACACTGGGCATCCCTCTGCCATCATCCTCTCCAGCAGCCACAGCCCGCACAGCTCTGGGAGTCGGGTCGTGACATCACCATTTTATCCAGGAAGTGACATCACCATGTATCCAGGAAGTGAAGCCTTGATACAGTAGTAAGTGCAGGGAAAAAAGCACTTTATAAGCATTTCCCATAATAAGTGTATGTTGGGGATTTGTATAACTTTTGGGGGGCAATAAGATACTTTAATAAAGATTATCACCAGACTTCTCCTTTAACCTCCAGGCCTAATATTGTTTGTTTGTTACCCTTACAAATGACATTGCCGAGTAGCATGACAAAACTTCGGTAAACCATCCTTATCTGATATACAAGAGCTATAAATGACACCAAACATTATCTCTCATCTGACAGGGCTATATTTTTCCATAGAACAGCTGCACTTATCCACAAATCAGATATTACAGTATATAGACTCTGATCTATGGTTAGTCCTGAAGAATTCTATAGACCAATTTCTTAAAGGGGTACTAAAAATAATTAGAAAGCCTTTAATTTCTATATTTCTTTAAAATATTACACCATCTGCTTAGGCCAAAATGCCCCCCCATCAGTCACCATAGTTGCCCCAAATGTGCCCACTTTGAGGCATATTACATTGACTTTGGACCTGTTCAAAAAATTAAGGCAGGCACATACTCTTCTAACATATTAAAGGGGTTCTCCGGAGCTTAAAAAAAAAGAAGAAAATAATGTTTTTGCTATAGTATAAACTATACTTACGTACTCTTGGTTCCACCACAGCTTTCACATGCTCTTGGATCCCATTGAAAATAAGGCATTGTTCCACCCCTCAAAACTACGGCTGTTGTTCTGCGGCGAGAACTTTGGCCTTAGTTTTACGTAGTGTGAACATAGCCTTAAATGTCAGTGCTCACTCCATTCTTATGAAACACTGGGGTCTCCATTCTCAAGATCATGGGGAGCCCCCCACTGTGATCAGCTAGTTAGTCCCTATCCTGTGCATAGCGGCTAACTTTCTAAGATGGAAAAAAAACCTTTAAGCCATTTTGCTAATATGGTGGCTATTAAAGTCTATAGACACATATTTAAGGAGTTATTTCTTTTTTTTAAGGGTAGCTTCACACGTACTGACTCGCAGCGTTAATAACCCTGCGAGTCGGCTAGGTCCTGGCAGATCACTTTCACTACATACACACAGCGGTCTGAACGACCGCTACGTGTATGTAATTCTGCCGGCCGCTTAACCCCTTTTGTTGCCGCCCGGCTCCCGCTGTGTATACATTACCTGTCCTCGCTGCATGGGGTCCCGGCGTACTGCTCTCCCGCCCGGCCAATCAGTGGCTGCGGCAGGGCAACACACTGATTGGCCGGGCAGGAAAGCAGTACGCTGGGACCCCATGCAGCGAGGACAGGTAATGTATACAGAGCGGGAGCGCAGCAGGAACCGGGCGGCAGCTGAAGGGGTTAAGCGGCCGGCAGAATTACATACACGCAGCGCTGTATGTAGCGCTGCGTGTATGTAGTGAAAGTGATCTGCCAGGACCTAGCCGACTCGGAGCGTTATGTGAAGCTACCCTAGAGAAGAACTCTCGGCTGGGGTGATTTTGGGGTGAGTGTCGGAGAGAAGTAACCTGCTCTCACCTCCCCCGCTCCAGCACTGATGCCGGTATCCCGCAGCTCTGGTCCCCTGTTCCCCGGCTGCTTTCTGGTAAAAGAGGGGACCTGAGACATGACGTGTCAGGCCCACTCAGCCAGTCAGCGACACATTATGTGCCAGGTCCCCACTCAGACCCAGAAGTTATCGGGGGTCTGGAGCTGTGGAATGCTGGTATCAGTGCTGGAGCGGGGGAGGTGAGAGCATGTTACATCTTTCATCCTCCCCCTCCCATCCTCCTGTAATTTTAATTTCTATATTAGGGAAAGAAACGCTGGATGTAAGAAGGGAAGTGTTTCTTATTTTATGAACTTTTCCCAGGTGTGGTGACCTTTCAATTGATTTATACAGAAGATTTTATCGCGCCATGTAAAAGAGAACTGATTAGGAGATAGAACGGCCTCGGACACAGTCCACCTCTCCATGTTATTGTGAAATCTAAAGATCCCTGCGACCAATGTGTATGGAGAATAAACCTAAAGTAAACCGATTCCTTTATGAGTCACTGCTGAGGGCTTGTGGATCAGTAAATGGATTTATATGCAGCATGTGTGCTGGGAGTGCAACGCTGTACTAAGCAAACAGACATTGTGAAAAGGAGAACCCCCGAGCTGTATGTGACTTGGCAGCCTTACATAGAGTACAGTACATGACGGTATCAGTGAATATGTCTTGGTTCCTGATAGCTGACGTGCTCATAATCCAATCAAGTGCAACAGCACTTAACTCTTTCAGCAATATCAATGAGGTTGTCATAAAATTTAAAGGGGTACGCTGGAGAAAATTTTTTTTTTTAATCAACTGGTGTCAGAAAGTTATACAGATTTGTAAATTAATTATATTTAAAAATCTCAAGTCTTCCAGTATTTATCAGCTGCTATATGTCCTGCAGTAAATGTTGTTTTCTTCTCAGTCTGACACAGTGCTCTCTGCTGCCACCTCTGTATGAGACAGGAACTTTACAGAGCAGTAGCAACTCCCATAAAACAAAACCCTTTCATTCTGTGGACAGTTCCTATCTCGGACAGTGGTGGCAGCAGAGAGCACTGTGTTAGACTGAAAAGAATATACCACTTCCTGCAGGACATATAGCAGCTGATACGTCTAGGAAGACTTGAGATTTTTAAATAGAAGTAAATTACAAATCTATTTAACTTTCTGAAACCAGCTGATCTGAAAGAATCTGAAAAAGATTTTTGCTGGAGTACCCCTTTAAGGACTAAACCCATTGGAATTAGGAGTTGATCCCCCTTTGCAGGCATACCAGCTTCCGGTCTTCTGCGAAGACTTTCTACAAGATTGAGACAGCCTCTTTCCCCCACACCGTTTGGACCGTGCCCAAACTATTCTCAGAAAACTGAGGCTATGACCCATCTTGAGTACAAGTAGCTTTCAGTCTCAGATTGGAGAGGTGGCGGTACTTGGATGGCAATACTGATGGAGCAGGCACCACAGACATAGCTGCCATTCCACTAAAAATGGAGACTTGCTACTTATTAACCTCAATGATCAGACATTTATAACTTCAGGTAGGAAGAGTATTGTTTCTATTGAGTAATACCATTCATCATCCCCAATGAGCCATGGGGTGCAGTATACACATTCACCAGACCATGGATCCATTTGCATAAGTCCTTGGTCTGATGCCATCTAGCATCGCTTCATATCCCTGACATCCACATTTCCTGTATGCATCATTTGGCTCGGTAGGTTTGTGGTCCACTACCCTGTAAACAATGTGCAAGGTCTATGTCCTTCCATGCATTAATCTGTGAATATCGCCTCTATGGGTTATTATTTTATTTGCATTACTACCCTCAGAGACTGGACTATAGGATACACCTGTCTAATGCAAAACCACCTAAAGACTGTGGTGCAAAATGGATGTACCATCTGTTTATAGGTGCAAAAACTAGTCAGTTCTCAATGTCTTCTCAGTATGCAGTTGGCTCCCTCTTTTACTTATAGGGTTAGGTTAGGGATTTGAACCCTTTCCCGCACGAGGACGTAACTGTACGTCCTCGCGCCGGTGGGTGCGTTCAGAGCGGGGCCGCGCGGTGACCCCGCTCTGAACCGCCCAGGGCTGCGGCTATTAGCGGGCATGGTCCGATCGCCGTGCCCACTAATTAAGTCTTCTGAAGACTTCAGAGCAGCTTTTCCCTGGTGTCTAGTGGGGAGATCGCTCCCCCGTGACGTTGTCACAGAGGAGCGATCTCCGTGACTAGTACCGGCCGGGGTCTGATCCCGGCTTGGCATTCGGTTGCTTCCGGCTGCAGCAGCTGGAAGCAATCGAGTGCCTATCTCATCGATCTATGCTGCATATCTATGCAGCATATAGGCTGGGTTCACACTACGTATATTTCAGTCAGTATTGTAGTCCTCATATTGCAACCAAAACCAGGAGTGGATTAAAAACACAGAAAGGATCTGTTCACACAATGTTGAAATTGAGTGGATGGCCGCCATGTAACAGTAAATAACTGACATTATTTCAATACAACGGCCGTTGTTTTAAAATAACAGCAAATATTTGCCATTAAAAGGCGGCCATCCACTCAATTTCAACATTGTGTGAACAGAGCCTTTCTGTGTTTTTAATCCACTCCTGGTTTTGGTTCCAATATGAGGACCACAATACTGACTGAAATATATGTAGTGTGAACCCAGCCTAGATCTGTATGAGAGATTAGTGTGCTTATACTAGAAGTCCCCCAGGGGGGCTTCTAGTATATGTGTAAAAAAAAAAAAAAAAAGTGTTATTAATAAAAAAAAACAAAAAAAACCCTCCCCTAATAAAAGTCAGAATCACCCCCCTTTTCCCATGTTATAAAAATAAATAAATAAATAATCTTGTTTGGTATCACCGTGTGCGTAATCGGCCAAAATATGAATTTATCACATTCCAGATCGGTAAACGGTGTAAGCGCAAAAAAAATTCCAAAGTGCAAAGTTGCGCACTTTTGGTCGCATCAAATCCAGAAAAATTGTAATAAAAAGCGATCAAACGATAGAAAGAACACATCATGGCGCAAAAAATGACATCTCACACAGCCCCATAGACCAAAGGATAAAAGCGCTATAAGCGATTTTAAGGAACATATATTTGTTAACAATGGTTTGAATTTTTTACAGGCCATCAGATACAATAAAAGTTATACATGTTACATATCGTCATAATCGTTACGACTTGAGGAACATATGTAACAAGTCGGTTTTTCCATAGGACACACAGCGTAAAAACGAAGCCCCCCCCCAAAGAAAAATAATTGTGCTTTTTTTTTTCATTTTCACCGCGCATATAATTTTTTTCTGGTTTCGCAGCATATTTTATGCAAAAATTTAGCCTGTCATTGTAAAGTACAATTAGTGATGCAAAAAATAAGGGCTCATGTGGGTCTGTAGGTTTAAAATGCAAGTGCTATGGCCTTTTAAGCACAAGAAGGAAAAAACGAAAACGCAAAAACGAAAATTAGCCCGGTCCTGAAGGGGATATGTTCTGTTTTAGAGATATAAAACTCTATTAAAGAGGTTATTGTGGGTGCAAAAGACATAACAGATCTCTTTCAGAAACAGCGCCACTCTTGTTCTCAGTTTGTGTCTGGTATTGCAGATGACAGAATTGTAATACCATACACACCCGAGGACTGATGCGGTGCTGTATTTGGAAGAACAAAGCTACGTTTTCTAATCCTGGATAATCCCTTTAGGGGTTGTTAAAAATTAATTGGTAGAAAATAAAAAACTCTTTAGATTAAACATTTCAATGTATGTTCTTGAGTGCTGCTGTAGTAATGGCAGAGTTACCATCACCTTCATAGCAATGGAAAACAGTCTTATCATTCTCTTTGGTCTGGTCTTATTAACTTTATGTACTGTACAAATCCAAATAGATGAGCAAATTCTACTCCAAACCAACAATTTCTACTTTTAAAGTGTAGCTGTCATTTACATTTTTTGCAGAAATCTATAGTACAATCGATTTTAAGAAACCCTATAATAGGTTTTGTTAGGCAAAAAAGCCTCTTCCTGCACTCAAAAAGCAATCTCCCAGCCTCCCCCCTCACTTCTTATCTGTTCATTATCAGCCAAAGCTGTCTTCATTACAGAGAAGCAAAGTGAAGAGGGGTTTGCTGAGTCTATTATATCCTATTGAGGGGGGAGGGGTCGAGGGGGAAGGGTGAGCAGGAAGAGCAGACAAGCAGCTGTACAGTTTGAAGACTGTCTGGGCACATAAAATGCTGGATTTAAAGGTCAGAAAGGTCGGTGCTTATCTGGGATCTTGGTGAGAGAAGATTGCAGGATGTTTTGTAGGGCTGCCTTTTTTCCTCTCTATCCTTACTAACCCCTCGACCCCTCCCCCTTCATAGAGCAATCCTGCTTCTTCTGAAGTGAGGGGAGAGGTGGGAAAACAGCTTTTTAAGTACAGAAGAAAACTCTTTTTCCTAAAAAACCTATTACAGAGTTTCTTAAAATAGCTTGTACCATTGATACTTATTGATCTCCGAAAAATGACATTTAAATGACAGTTACACTTTAAATGCCGTAACCATGTATTATAATCACATTGCTTTTACAGACAGCGTTACACAAGAGATTAAAAGTCATCAATGGTGTATAAAATATGATGTGAAAACTGCCTGCTGAGTAGAAAGGTGAGCTATGGAGACAGATGTGCTGCCCTGTGGTGCTGCTTTACAGGTGGAACAGTATGTATTGGTGCAGTGTGGTGATTGGTTATGCAGGTCAAGCAGTATGTACCTCTGCAGTGTGATGTTGGCTTACTGCAGGTGGAGCAGTATGTATTTTGCAGTGTTATGTTGGGCTATATAGGTGGAGCAGTATATATTTGTGCAGTGTGATATTGGGTTGTTGCAGGGGGATCAGTATTTATTTCTGCAAAGTGTTGTTGGGTTACTGCAGGTGGAGCTTTATGTTTTTCTGCACTGGAGTGTGGAGTAGATTACCAGATTGGGCAGTAGTTATTTCTGCACTGTGGTGTTGGGCAACTACATGTGGGGCAGTATATATTTATGCAATTGCAAAATTAGGAGGACGAAGTTTAAATGAGCCAGATTGATCACAATGTGTCTGGCTGATGGATAAACCTGGTACATCTGAACACTGTCTAGCTTAGGTTTCTACAAACTGTTAACTGGCTTAAATGTGCACCAGAATTTACTCCAGTGTGTCATCAGCATTGTATTTGTGTGTGTGTACAGTACATACTGATTTGCTGTTGATAAAATAAGGAGGTATTCTAACAAATTAAAAAATATATATTTTTACATTTCTTTAAATTACATAGCGTTATTAAAGAAATGTTATTCGGTTCTCCTTATATTTTTACACCGACCGGCAGCAGTAAGAGGTAACACAGCCCCTCTGCTGCCACCAATGGCTGTGTCAGAAAGTGCAGGTCTGCTCAAGCCCCGGTCCCAGTACAGTTATATCACTAGTGCTGCTATATGCACCATAAGCTATAGAGAGCCTCCCATGATGTTTATTCTAATGCTACCTACTGCTTTATCAACTCTATTGTCTATACTAATGCTAACCTGCAGCAGAATAGGTATCAGGGGAGACTTAGTAACTTCATCAAACAGCACTAGCCATATGTAACTGTGCTGGGACCAGGGCTTGTGCAGCTCTGCAGTTCCTGACCAAGCCATTGGTGGGAGCAGGAGGCTGCATTGCCCCTTTCTGCTATCACTCAATAGTAAAAGTGAATAAATTAAAAAAAATGTTTTCTTAATTGAAGTATATTACACAGTTATTTAACCCCTTTAAATATGGAACAAGTACGGCTGCATGTGTATTTTTAAATGTAGCACGTTGCAGTTTTAGACTATGTTCACACATCGATAAAATGACATCCACTTGGACAGCTGTCATTTAGCGCTAATAATGACCATTTTTTTGTTATTGACTGCTGCAAATAATAATCATTATTTACGGCTGTCATTGGCGTTAAATGACGGCTGCCCCCCAAAAAAAGGGCTGTCATTTTGATGGTTAGTGAACACAGCCATGTCCATGATATATTGTCCGTATGTTGGATGTATATCACAGACTGAACTCTTTAGCTCTCATGGGACTTCCTGCATAATTCCTTATAATACAGTGAGCTCTGGAACAGTTACAGGAGTATTCCACTCAGGTAAAATATTTGTTAAGTGATCCTCCTCCTGAAGACTAACAATTCGTTCCATACTTGTTATTACCTTTTCAGTTTTCTTCCCCCAGTTCTGATCTGCTGCTTTGTGCTAAAAACACAGAAAACTACCCCTCCCTTCTGAGACGGCTGGTGTAAACACATGTAATTGGCGTCCCCGAACCGTTGTCTCTGCACTCTGTAATGCCAAGAGAGTTAATCACAGTGAGGTCACCAGAAATGTGTCCTCAGATTAACCCTGCGTGCAGCACAGTGCAGAGACAGCCAGCTGGCCAGGGAGCTATTTACATGAGCCATCTCAGAAGAGAGGAGCGGTTTCAGAGCGGAGAGTATTATTATGTGTTTAAATCTTTGCGGGACTCCTGTGAAGATTAAAACACTCATGGAGTGTGTGAATACGCCCTTAGACTCCAGCAGGGGGATGATTCAACATGTTTTTAGGGCTCGTTCCCACTGAGCAAAAGCAGCTGAATTTCTGCGCTGAAATTTCAGCCGTTAAAATAGGTGCAGAGCTAATTTCCATTGTGTTGAATGGAAATTCTGCTCTGCAGTTCACATAGTGGAATTTCCGCACTGAACTAATCCGCTTTCCGCCAGAAGAATGAACATGTTCATTCTTCCGTTAGCGGAAGCCTATACAAATCAATGGGGCTCTGATTTTCTGTTTCAGCGTGGAATACAAGCGGAAATTACTCGCTGAATCAGCGCGGAAATGGGGAAAAGCGGGGGGGGGGAGGAGGATTCTAGTATATGTTCTGGTATAGTCTAGTTTACTCACCAAATACTCGCTGAATTTCAGCGCTGAATGCATGCGGATTCAGCGCGGATTCCTCGAGTATTCCGCGCTGAATTTGTCAAGAGCTGATTACGAGCTGAACACTTTCCTAGCAGAATACGCAGGGATTCTGCTTACATTCTGCTCGGAATTCAGCGTCAGTTGATTTCAGGCGCAAATATTTCCTTGCGTAATCCGCTCCTTTTGCTCTGTGTGAACGTAGCCTTACCCCTAGCACTACGCTACTAAACTGCTATATACCTGAAGGGTCCGACAGGGGGCACAGTATATGTAAAAATTATGGAAAAGACCTACTGATCCGAGAAGCAGACCACCGTTGTTGGGGAAGCTGACAAGATCTTGTCCCAGGAGCCCTGTTAGGGCAGCCCGATAAGGACTGAGAATACTTTATTGACCTCAGCTGCTCTATCAGAATCCTAGTGTACTGTGTCATTTGGATGGTTAGATCCATTGTCTGAAACTCCAATGTGTGGGAGCATAGCCTCACAGCCTAACAATTTGTCTGGCCACTTCTTAAACTGAGGTTTCTGATGTGGAAAGCATTAAACCTTATGATGAACCTTGCCGTGACTTGACTGGGGAACTGCTGTGCAGAACTTGCAGGAAAAAAAACCACTTGCTTGCAACAAGTAACTGGGAACTTTCATTGTCTACAGAGACTAAGCACAGTCTTCACACAGCTGACGGGTTTCATATGATGTTTCAGCCAAGTAGTTATCTGGCTATTGCTATATAACCAGGAAAATTTGGCAGTCTAATCACAACCCCTAAAAAATGGCAGCCACTGTAAACACATACCTAAGCAGAGATCAGGCATTAACCAGGATTAGCTACTTTCTAGTAAAAACAGCACCATTCTTGTTCTCAGGTTGTGTGTGGTATTACAGTTATTACAGCTGGATAGCCCCTTGTTTTTAGTACAAGAAGAGGACTCAAGGATGCAGTGGCTTTGGCTTTGATCAGATTCATTTATGTTCAGCTGTCACTGGCAAGTATGATGGATTGTCCATAGCTCCGGTGGCGGATATAATTTCTGCCAAGTTAGGCTGGATTCACACTACATTTTTGCAATCTGTTTTTTTCATAAGTTTTTTGCAAAAAACAGATGAAAAACGAATAGAAAAAACGGATGCATGTGTGTGCATCCATTTTGATCAGTTTTTCAATTGACTTCCATTATAAGAAAAAACGGATCAAACTATTTTTTTTAGCGGACACAAAAATGAGGTCGACCACATCTTCCGTTTTGATCCCTTTTTTTTATAATGGAAGTCAATGGAAAAACGGATCAAAATAGATGCACACTCGCATCCGTTTTTTGCAAAAAAAAAAACAAAAAAAAGATTGCAAAAACGTAGTGTGAACCCAGCCATTGGACACCAGATGCAATGGATCCAGCTTCACGCATCTGTAGTGGCTCATCTAGCTGGACATATATTATATATATTCAATATTTTATCTAATTTTCTTTAAGTGACTTACCTGGTTATTCACTCTCTGTGTTACAACATTGAAGAACCGACACATAGGTAAAGCAGTAATGCCTGAGAAGCCCCAGATGGTCACAATTCCCACCGCCACCACTTTCCTATTACAGGCGGTAGCCTGGGTCACCTTCATGATACAGATCATCCTCTCCAGACTGACCGCAGACAGGGAGATCAGGATCACGCACCCGCTCAGGCAGATGACATAAAAAATCAGATGGCAGAAGAAATCACCCAAAATCCAAACCTCGCTCCAGCGGACGACCAAGATGAGCGGAATCAGGCTGATGAACAGCAAGTCCGCACAGAAAAGGTTGAGGACAAAGCAGTTGGCAGTGACCATCTTCTTCTTTCTGAGCAGCAAGACAATGGCACATATATTTACAAAGCACGAGAACGTGAACACTACGGTGAGGAATATCGTCTCCACCACTTTTACGGCCAAGGGTTTGTCAAACTCGGAGTAAAAAGTGAAATATGAGAGAGTGCAGTTTTCAGCGTCCTGGCATGATACAATCATGTAGCCCATTGCGGTTATAAAATGTACAAATCAAGTGAAACATAAAGTGCGACTACATCCAGTTACTGTCAGGGGGCCTCACATGTAATGGCGCCCCAGTGTCCAGCCGGCATTGCTGTGGGTGAGTGCTGCAGTGAAGGCTCTGCAGTGATGAAGTGCAGCTCAGTCCTGCCGTGCAGCCAGTCGTTCCCTCTGTGATTTGAAACAAGGAAGTCACTCAGCATTCTTGTCAATATCCACCCATCTAAAACAAAGATGAAGGTGTCGTGGTTTTATGATGCCTTTGCTTGTATTAGAAAATAATAGCCATGTTTCATTGTCTCCTCTTACGTGCAATATTTGCACTGTGTAAAAATTCTCGTAAAAATTGCTTACTCTTGTGTTCACAAGTGAAGATAAAGCTACAAGGGTTTCCTGTTCTGGTACAGGATTTGCATCCGTGCACAGCCAAAGTTTATCTTTACCGAATACATAATAGACAAATAAAAGAAGGCGAAAAAGAAAGGAATATAAAAAGAAGTCCTCGCCGATGAGCGCTGTTAGCGGTTGTGCCAGTCCATCGGTTTCAGTTTTCTATCATGGCATAAGGTTCACTCCCTTAATGGCTGAGGTACATACCTCCACCTCAGAACGCAGTTTTAACGTTTAGGCTAGGTTCACACTGCATTTTTGCAATCGTTTTTTCATTCCATTTTTTGCAAAAAACAGATAAAAAAAACTGATGCATTTGTGTGCATCCGTTTTTCCATTGACTTCGATTGTAGAAAAGAAAAAAAACGGATCAAAACGGATCTGGTTTTTTTTGACGGACACGAAAACGTAGCTGACACTACTTTTGTGTCCGTTAAAAAAAAAAACTGATCCGTTTTGTTCTTACAATGGAAGTCAATGGAAAATGGATCAAAACGGATACACACAAATGCATCCGTTTTTTGCAAAAAATGGATTAAAAAAAACGGATTGCAAAAACGCAGTGTGAACCCAGCCTTACATAAAGAATTAAACGAAGTTATGCAACTTTGTTCATATATTGTCCTACAGGGTAAGTGCTGAACTAGACGCTAACAACCTTACAGATATCTAGGTATAGATGATGTTACGTGGCACATTTTATTAATATTTGAGTTTGACATTTTTTAAACATTGCAGCTTTGGTGGTGCAACTTTCTCTAGTTGCCTTGGAGCCTGCCCATGTTATACAACAGCTCGGCTATCTTCACAAGTATCGGGAGAATGGAGCGACAAGACAGAGCATGTATGCCACCCTCCATTCACAGGGGAGAAGGGGCATTTATTATTGTGATTAGTAGGGGATTGAGTGGTTAGACCCTCACTATCCTGCAGACACGGAGTGCTCAGTCACCAACTGATGGCTAGAACAAGCTGGGAGAAGTATATGGACTCCCAATGTAAGTCTATGGGAGGGCACAATGGTATCAGTCAGCGCCTGAACACTCTCCACAAAGCAGCAAAATGTTTCCTTCTTAAAGTAATAGGTACATGTTAAAAAGGATGTACCATTTCCCCAAGTGATTTTTTTTTTTTCACTACTCTGTTGGTGCAGCGATCCCAGTGGCCCGGTTCATTTTATTTTATTTTTTTTAAAAGATGCCCAATTGCCGCACTCGGCAAAGGTTTTCCTCATATGCACTGGCCCGCACTATGTACTGGCCCTTGGTGACGCAGCCAGGCTGCATTCTACTGGAGGGGCATCACCAAGGTAAGGGTGTATTATACTGTTGACGTCGGCCCCCTCTCCAATGCATGGGCCGCTGCACATGAAGCAATGAGCGCGGTAACCGGGCTTTGTTTTGAAAAATTGACTGCACCACCAGCAAGGGAGTGAAAAAATTATTTACTTAGAAAATAGTACTTTCACTTTAAGAAAAAAAAAAAAAAAGTTCAGATCCTGTTTATCCCAAAATAGGCATATACTGTCACTTTGTGGTTACAAGAGCGACACTATAACTTACTGTCCTCACAGATTACATTGTAATGTTGTACAGTTTCTTCACATTAATCTATAAGTACACAGATATCATGTACCCTCATAGCTTCTATGCATTATATGTATTGATTTCGGAAATGCTCTAGCCGCCTAACCACATAGTGATAAGCCGACCACATAAATGACAGCTCTATACATCAACCTTCCCATGTATACATAAAATCCCTGTAAAGTCACACAAGTGATGATGTATTAATACACCAACGCTTCGAGATCTCCACTCTCCCCAAATATTTGCTTTAAGCCAACTTTCTGAAATTAATAGCTTATCCTTAGGACAGGTCATAAACATTAGATCCCCCAGGGTTCAGCACCCAGCACCCCGGCCAATCAGTTGCTTTAAGGGGCCCCGCACTTGTGCTGCAGCCTTCTCAGTGTTCACCGTTTCTCGTACCTGCATTGCTGTACTTTTAGTAGTGGCGGAGCAGGGTACTTCGACATTGTCCTGTTCAAGTGAATAAGCCTTTCTGATTCACTCAAGTGTCAATTCCTCCACAATTAAAGGGGTATCCCACTCAAACATAACTTTTGATATGTTTCTGCCCATGGTGAGACTAACCATTCCTTCCATACTTGCTATTATCTATCTATTCAGTCTCCTTCCCCCAGTTCTCAGCTGCTGCTTTCTGCTGAAGACACATACATCTGTGTGTAAACCTCTCCCTCTCTCTCCCTGCATTACAAAGAAGCTACAATGTTGCAGATACAGCCAGTCAGGGACCTATTTACATCAGCTGTCTCTGAAGGGAGGGGGAGACAGAGAGAAAAGCTCACACACAGATTTGTGTGTCTTCAGCAGAAAGCAGCAGCTCAGAACTGGGGGAAGGAGACTGAATAGATAATAACAAGTATGGAAGGAACTGTTAGTCTTGCCATGGGTAGAAACATATCAAAAGTTATGTTTGAGTGCTGCTTTAAAGAGCTGATTCTTGCTTCTTCCTGGATTACAAAAAGTGCAGCTACTTTCTTTCAAATACAGCACTACCCCTGTCCTGTTGTGGGTGGCATTACAACTCTGCTCCATTTACTTTAATGGAATGAAGCTCAAAAACCCAAAATGAGGACAATAATAATGCGGTTTCTGGAAGAAAGTAGCCATGTTTATCTAAGCCTGGATAATCCCTTTAAAGCCTCTGAATATGTCAAGGCCTTAAAAGGAGAAGTCCAGTGAAAATCTTTATTAAAGTATTGGATTCCCCCCCCAAAAAAAGCTATACAAATCACCAATAGATACTTATTACGGGAAATGCACAAAAACTGCTTTTTTCCCTGCACTTACTACTGCATCAAGGCTTCACTTCCTGAATAAAATGGTGATGTCACGACCCGACTCCCAGAGCTGTGCGGGCTGTGGCTGCTGGAGAGGATGATGGCAGAGGGATGCTCAGTGTCCCTCCAGTGTCCTGTGTCCCTCAGTGTCCCCCTGCCATCATCCTCTCCAGCAGCCACAGCCCGCACAGCTCTGGGAGTCGGGTCGGGATATCACCATGTTATCCAGGAAGTGAAGCCTTGATGTAGTAGTAAGTGCAGGGAAAAAAGCACTTTATAAGAACTTCCCGTACTAAGTGTATATTGGGGATTTGTATAACTTGAGGGCAATACTATACTTTTATAAAAATTTTAGCTGGACTTCTCCTTTAAAAGACCCTGCCAAAAACTAAATTAAGTAACTGTAACCTTTCTCCTGGAAATATATCAATAAATTAACTTTTCCATTTCATTGCAGTGTGAGTCTGGAGCTGTCTAATCAGTTTTAACAAGATGAATGGTACGGCCCAGTTGTCAATTTTTTACACAGAGTTCCAGAAAGAATAACAAGGAACAATAACAGAAGAGATGCGATCACACATCGAACACCCCACAAATACATTAGCTTAGATCTTATATCTATAATCTTTATTATATCCCCTTTCTCATTGTATCATTCTCCATTAAAAAATGTTATATCCTGAATAGGACTGGCATCAGGTATGACATATAACATGAAAGAAATACAGTAACTCAAGAATAAAATGTAAAATAAAGAAAATAAAAGTGCAAAGTTATAAGTTAAGCTGACAGAATACTTTACATGTCTCTCTTCAAGACTAATATTTCTAAATGGCAGAAATCAGTGCATGTGAGGAGAAGTTTGATCTTTAGGGCCTGGTGACTGTAGTCGGATATACAGTACTTTCGTTCTGAGTGCAAGATGCCAGCCAGACTTTATTTATGTCAGTTCATACAATTAACCCCAGGGTGCCAGGGCAGGTCGACCAGTGTAGACTGTACATGTAATAATTCTATCCAGTACAACATAATTTCCTTAAAAGGGTTTTTTGAGCAAAATGTATTCATGACTTTAGAATAGGAAATAAATCATTATTAGATGGGTGAGGTGCCAACACCCACACCCCATCCGATCAGCCGTTTGCTAAAGCTGAAGCATTGCCATATGCATTAAAAGAAAGTGCTCTATACACTATGTAGCAGCCATGCTGGGTTACTGTAGCTCCATTTTCAATGGGAGCTGAGCTGCAGTGACACAAAATGACCACTACACAATGTATGGAGCTGTCTGCTTCCTGTTCTGCTTTCCTGTGTATCAGCTCTGACAAACAGCTGATAGGTGACTGTGCAAAGTGTCAGCACCCCAAACAATAAGACTTCGGGGGCAGCTCATCCATACATTTTACCTAGAAAACACCTTTAAGAACCAACTGGGATAGAAAATCTCAGCAGTACAATATGTGGTTATCAACAGATAAAACCAATGACCTATAAGACTTTCATGACTGCAGATACAAATGAATACAGTACATGCAAAAAAAAAAAAAAAAAATGTAATAACAGAAGGAGGGGGGAGTGTAGGAGCAACAAACCCTCCTTTCTGTATGTAAGCAGTTAGTCCGGCCGGCTGTATCAGTAGGACGTCTTCAGCTGGTGCAGAAATCTATGTGTGCGAGGAGCTCGCGATGCTGGCTGGTAGGGTACACCACGCGACATCTGGGGCACTCCAGGAAGCTCTCATCTAGGAGATTTTTCTGCTTCGGAGACGGCTGCTCCTCTCGTAGGCTTAGCTTGTCATTAAAGTCAGAAGCAAAGTTACAGGATGATTCAACAAAATATATGTCCCGTTTCTGTGGATAGAGATCAGAGATCATATTACAGCACTACATTTCAGAAATTGAAAAGGAAACTTGTGCCACTTTTTACTCCTCCTGTGGGAACCGGGTGAGCATAAGGCCGCATGGCCAGTCATGGCCCAACAAACTGGTCCTTGCAGCACACTAGCTACATCCACTATGTGATACGATGTCACAGAGCCACATCATCACTGGGAGCCGCCTTCCTGCTGCATCTACAAGAAAGACTGCTTGGGCGCCATAGTCACACTCAGTGCCTATGATGCTTTGGTGCATCGCAGAGAGTGTAGCGTGTTAGTGCTTGGCTCATCTGTTACGTCATGGTGCCCTATCTGAAAGTAAGCATACGTTAGTATGGATGGGTACTAGGCTGTGTGGAAGTAAAAGGCTACACAATGCATGACATGTGGATTGCAGTATGCAGGGGTGCATGACATGCAGCCGATACTAGAAGACAATATTTATCTGAACAGGGGTAATGTGGAGAGAGAGTAGGGAACTCTAATTTCAGGCTGAAAATGACACAGATGTGCTGGTGAATGGAATCCCATTCATACTTAAAGGGGTATTCCCCCCAGAGCTAAAAAAATAAAATGCTCCTAAACCTAGCCAGTCTTACTCACCAAGTCCCCTTGAGTATTTTGAGCAGTCTCCCGTATTTCTAGCTGCTTCCGTTCCATAGTTACAAGTTTTTTAAAAAGCCGATCTATATCCAACATGGCGCCGGCCAGAAAACTACATTTCCCATCATGCAATGCTTATGTCTGATTGGTACATGATGTAGCAGAGCTGATATTCACAAGATATAGCAGTTGAGCGAGTGATATAGAGTTGAGTGAGTTGTATAGCAGAGATGAGTGAGCAAAACAGTAGAGTTGATTGTGTGATATAGCAGAGTTGATTGTGTGATGCAGCAGAGTTGATTGTGTGATATAGTAGTGTTGATTGTGTGATGCAGCAGAGTTGATTGGGGTGGTCGGGGGTGCCTGCCACCAGTAAGCGCCGCCTGTATATGACAGGGGTGCCGTGAGTGACGGGGGGGGGGGGGGGGGGGGGGGGGGGAGTTGCGCCGGTGCTGCGAATGATGCCAGCGGGCGGGTGATTGCCGGTAAGCGCCGCCACAGGTGACAGGGGTCTGCAAATGTTGCCGCTGGTAAGCGCCGACACGAGTGAGGGGGCATAGTCATCAAGGGGTGAACTCTGGGGCTGGGGCCACACGGTGCGGGTGACTGGGGTGGCTGCTGTTACAGAGGGAGACAGTGACAGCTGCACTGATCACTGTCTCCCTCTCTTACAGAAGCCATCCCCTGTCAGTGTCCTCCATCACTTCGGATTGGCTGGGATAGAAGTGCTAACCCGGCCCATTGAAGAGATGGAGGACACGTGATGCCGTCTCGGAGGGTGCGGGCCGGGAGCAGGGAGCGTGTCGGAGTGGACTGAGGTCTGATGATTCTATGCAATCCGTGGGGGTGGATGCAGCTAGATAACAGCAAAACTTTGCAGAATCCGTTATAACTTTAGATTGGAAAGATGGAAAGCTACGGGTGGGCAACGTATTAATGCAAAAATAATTTTGGGGGAAATACCCCTTTAAGTATTTTTTTCTTTATCCTATGTTTAGATTACCCGAGTGGAATCCCCGCAGCGGACTCTGCTCTTAATTTCCTTCCTCACGGTATCTCATGTTAAAGGAGAAGTCCGGCGAAAATTTTTGTTAAAGTACTGTATTGCCTCCAAAAAGATATACAAGTCACCTATATACACTTATTACGGGAAATGCTTATAAAGAGTTTTTTTCCCTGCACTTACTACTGCATCAAGACTTCACTTCCTGGATAACATGGTGATGTCACTTCCTGGATAACATGGTGATGTCACTTCCTGGATAACATGGTGATGTCACGACCCGACTCCCAGAGCTGTCTGGGCGGTGGCTGCTGGAGAGGATGATGGCAGAGGGATGCTCAGTGTCCCTCCAGTGCCCTGTGTCCCTCAGTGTCCCCCTGCCATCATCCTCTCCAGCAGCCACAGCCTGTACAGCTCTGGGAGTCGGGTCGTGACATCGCCATGTTATCCAGGAAGTGACATCGCCATGTTATCCAGGAAGTGACATCGCTATGTTATCCAGGAAGTGACATCGCAATGTTATCCAGGAAGTGAAGCCTTGATGCAGTAGTAAGTGCAGTACTAAGTGTATATTTAGGATTTGTATAACTTTTGGGGGGGGGGGCGATACAAAAATATTTTCGCCAGACTTCTCCTTTATAGGGTGCCTCTGTTCTTTACTGAAAGAATTGACATGTCAATTTTTTCAGCAAACAGCGGAGGCGCCCTATACCTAACATTGAGGCAGTGAGGTAAACGGAATTATCCGCAGCAGGGATTCCGCTCGGAATTTCCACCTCCTTTCCTCAGTTTGAACGCACCCTTTCAGAGTCATGCTTCTCTAGAGCATTTTAGTCCAGTATAATTTAATTTAGGTAAGAAAATCAGTCTTTGTAATCTGCCCATTGTTTACCTCGCTCCATTTTAGGCTACGTTTACACAAAGTAAGGAAAAAAATATCAAAATTCGGCCGTAATTTTGAGTTAAAATGAGAAAAAACAACTTTTTTTTTTGTAATAGAAAGCAGGTCATATATGAGCACGTTCAATATATTTTCGCCCGGTATCAGTTATGACCATTCACTACGGTGTGCGCACTGCCATACAATATCCTATTAACTTCAATGGAGTGCATTACCATCTTTGGAGGAAAAAAAAAAAAAAAAAAGTTATATTTTTACCTCAAAATTACTTTCGTATTTCAGTATTATTTTACCGCATGAGAATATAGCCTTAGACTGATGGACAGACATTTTGCAAACAGCTCATAACAATGGGTAGAAATAATACAGATTACATCAGCCAACAGAACATATGAGGCTATATATTTAAAACGGAACTTTTTCTTATCTGTATAATCTATAACAATACAACATGAACTGTAACATACGCTGTAGATACATTATAACTTATTAACTAATTCTACACAGTGCTGTCTGCTCTTCAGAAACTAAGGAAACAGAAATGAGAAAGGTGCCAGAAAAAAACAACAACAAAAAAAAACACGTTTTTTTGCTTCCTAAATCTATAGTGGCTTCAACAACTTCCTTATATGTAAAAGGGTACTTTAAAAAAAACAAAAAAAAAACATTGCTTTAATAAAGTTATATTTCTGTGTAATTTGACATTAATAAAATAAATGTATAACTTTTTATTTATACACCATTTTACATGCGCGGCAGTAGTAAGGGGTGACACCAGCCTCTCTGCTGCCACCAATGTTGTAGTCAGGAATTACAGGGCTGCCTAAACCCTGGTCCCAGCTCCGATCCTGCACTGCCACAGGCACATTTCTATTGTTACTGAGCCGTCCTCTAATATCACTTATATTAATACAGTGGTCCCTCGGCTTAGAATAGCCTCAAGTTACAATATTTTCAACATACAATGATCCAGGAAGGAACAATGTAACAAAGACCAGACTCAATATACAGTGCTACAGACAGTCATGATCTGCAGCAGATGTAAATAACTAGATGATTGACCAATAAAAGTGGCCATTTTGCAGGTAAACCCCCAATATTACAGAAGTTCATGTACTGGTTGACTGTCTAGTATCTCATCTCTACAGAACAGTGTGATACTACATGTCCTGTACTGCTGTGTCTAGTATCTCCTCTCTACAGTACAGTGTGATACTACATGTCCTGTACTGCTGTGTGCCTAGTATTTCCTCTACAATACAGTGGGATACTACATGTCCTGTACTGCTGTGTGTCTAGTATCTCCTCTCTACAGTATAGTGTGATACTACATGTCCTGTACTGCTGTGTCTAGTATCTCCTCTCTACAGTACAGTGCAGTAGCGAAAATAGGTGGGGGCAAAGGGGGCGGTCGCCCCCGGGCCCACTCAGGCAGGGGCCCACTGAGGTCTCAGACAGATTAATGCTGTCTGCAAAAGCTATTGCTTTTGCAGACAGCGTTAACACATGTCTGTAGTGGCTGGGGCCCCCAAGAGGAAAACTGCACCTGGGAATAGCGGGCCCCTGCTCCTGAGGGGCCCGCTCAGCTGTCGGATGCCGAGCCCGGCCAGGGCTGGATCTTCTTCCTGCTGCTTCCTTCTACACGCTGCTACAGGCTGCTGCTGCTGGCCCCTCCCCCTCCTCTCCCTCACTGGCTGCAAAACGTTGTGTGAGGAGGGAGGACGGCAGCTAGAGGGATCCTCACCGTCTATGGCTGCCAGGGGGGGGGCTGTGAAGACGTCCAGCAGCAGCTCTGGACGTTGTCAGGTACAGAATGAGGACTGTGTGAGGGGAGTGAGGGCTGTGAGGGGAGTGAGGACTGTGAGGAGTGTGTGAGGGGAGTGAGGAGTGTGTGAGGGGAGTGAGGAGTGTGTGAGGGGAGTGAGGAGTGTGTGAGGGGAGTGAGGAGTGTGTGAGGGGAGTGAGGAGTGTGTGAGGGGAGTGAGGAGTGTGTGAGGGGAGTGAGGAGTGTGTGAGGGGAGTGAGGAGTGTGTGAGGGGAGTGAGGAGTGTGTGAGGGGAGTGAGGAGTGTGTGAGGGGAGTGAGGAGTGTGTGAGGGGAGTGAGGAGTGTGTGAGGGGAGTGAGGAGTGTGTGAGGGGAGTGAGGAGTGTGTGAGGGGAGTGAGGAGTGTGTGAGGGGAGTGAGGAGTGTGTGAGGGGAGTGAGGAGTGTGTGAGGGGAGTGAGGAGTGTGTGAGGGGAGTGAGGAGTGTGTGAGGGGAGTGAGGAGTGTGTGAGGGGAGTGAGGAGTGTGTGAGGGGAGTGAGGAGTGTGTGAGGGGAGTGAGGAGTGTGTGAGGGGAGTGAGGAGTGTGTGAGGGGAGTGAGGAGTGTGTGAGGGGAGTGAGGAGTGTGTGAGGGGAGTGAGGAGTGTGTGAGGGGAGTGAGGGGAGTGAGGAGTGTGTGAGGGGAGTGAGGACTGTGTGAGGGGAGTGAGGAGTGTGTGAGGGGAGTGAGGACTGTGTGAGGGGAGTGAGGAGTGTGTGAGGGGAGTGAGGACTGTGTGAGGGGAGTGAGGACTGTGTGAGGGGAGTGAGGACTGTGTGAGGGGAGTGAGGACTGTGTGAGGGGAGTGAGGACTGTGTGAGGGGAGTGAGGACTGTGTGAGGGGAGTGAGGACTGTGTGAGGGGAGTGAGGACTGTGTGAGGGGAGTGAGGACTGTGTGAGGGGAGTGAGGACTGTGTGAGGGGAGTGAGGACTGTGTGAGGGGAGTGAGGACTGTGTGAGGGGAGTGAGGACTGTGTGAGGGGAGTGAGGACTGTGTGAGGGGAGTGAGGACTGTGTGAGGGGAGTGAGGACTGTGTGAGGGGAGTGAGGACTGTGTGAGGGGAGTGAGGACTGTGTGAGGGGAGTGAGGACTGTGTGAGGGGAGTGAGGACTGTGTGAGGGGAGTGAGGACTGTGTGAGGGGAGTGAGGACTGTGTGAGGGGAGTGAGGACTGTGTGAGGGGAGTGAGGACTGTGTGAGGGGAGTGAGGACTGTGTGAGGGGAGTGAGGACTGTGTGAGGGGAGTGAGGACTGTGTGAGGGGAGTGAGGACTGTGTGAGGGGAGTGAGGACTGTGTGAGGGGAGTGATGACTGTGTGAGGGGAGTGATGACTGTGTGAGGGGAGTGATGACTGTGTGAGGGGAGTGATGACTGTGTGAGGGGAGTGAGGACTGTGTGAGGGGAGTGAGGACTGTGTGAGGGGAGTGAGGACTGTGTGAGGGGTGAGGACTGTGAGAGGAGTGAGGACTGTGAGGGGAGTGAGGACTGTGAGAGGGGTGAGGACTGTGAAGGGATTGAGGACTGTGTGAGGGGAGTGAGGACTGTGAGGACTGTGAGGGGTGAGGACTGTGAGGGTAGTGAGGACTGTGCGAGGGGAGTGAGGACTGTGCGAGGGGAGTGAGGACTGTGTGAGGGGAGTGAGGACTGTGTGAGGGGAGTGAGGACTGTGTGAGGGGAGTGAGGACTGTGTGAGGGGAGTGAGGACTGTGTGAGGGGAGTGAGGACTGTGTGAGGGGAGTGAGGACTGTGTGAGGGGAGTGAGGACTGTGTGAGGGGAGTGAGGACTGTGTGAGGGGAGTGAGGACTGTGAGAGGAGTGACAACACACACACACACACACACACACACACACACAACCACAAAAACTTATAACCTATACCACTATTATTTTTAGGCAAAGATAATCTAGTTAAAAGGGTTCTCCAGAATTAAAAAAAAAAAAAACATAATTGTTTTCTTCCAAAACAGCGCCACCCCTGCTCTTAGGTTGTGTGTGGTATCACAGCTTGGCTCTATTAACTTTAGTCAAATACCACACACAAACTGAGGACAAGAGTGGTGCTGTCTGTGGAAGAAGGCAGCTATATTCTTCTAATCTTTTTGTGGCTCTATATTCCAGATGTAGAAGCCTCTTACACAGCTCTGTATCCTTATTTACTATAAGTAATGTAGAAGAATATTCCCTTTATTATTCAAAAAGCCTTGCCACCTGCTGAGGTTCCCTATGGGTAATGTTGGTTGGGGGCCCACTCAGACTCACTCGCCCCCCCTAGGCTGAACCCCTAGCTACGCCCCTGGTACAGTGTGATACTACATGTCCTGTACTGCTGTGTGTCTAGTATCTCCTCTCTACAGTACAGTGTGATACTACATGTCTTGTACTGCTCTATACCTCAGCCAGGATGAGTTAGTCCTTTGGATACCAGGTGAGGACAGCTTCGTTCATGTGTGATCAATACAGGACCCTGAAAACGCTCCGGTCTTCTACATCGAAAGTAATTTACAGTCTCCAGTAGCTCTTTCTTACTATTGTATGTAAGGACTTGCTTTATCCATAGTAGTTATCTGCTTATTTTAGTAGTTATCTGTTTATTTAGTAGTTATCTTCATTTTAAACCCATTACCAGTTTTCCATAAAGTTTTGGTCTCAAGATACAATATAGACTTCATACAATGGTCACCCTGGAATACAATATTATTGTAACGTGATGGAGCACTGTACTGACCTTAGAATGTGAACATTGATGAGGAATGACATCTAATCTATTGTGGTGCACGCAGATATCTCCAAGAGCCTACATGAGAACTTTATAAAAACCAATGAAATATGACACTTTAACAATTTCTTACAAACCTGGCTCCCAGGGTTTGTGCCATCTTGATGTTGAAAAGGCAAAGTTCCCTAATAAAGAATCTAACCAGTGTCCTTTCTATGTGCCCCTCATGTGAGACTACTGCACTTACCCCCGGCTCCAGCTTTGTGATCTGCTCCCTGGTTTTCCTCAGTTCTTTCAGGACTTTATTGAGTTGCAGTTGTACATTTTGTTGGTCGATCTTGCCATTTTCTAAATCAGAAGTGCACCTCTGAATCTGAGAACACAAAAGGAGATATTAACTCTTTACAGGTCACTAATATTACCGACAACTGATGTGTCTGAGCGATACTGGCCCATTCACAGATGCCAACATAGGATGGCTGCAGGCTATAATCAATCAATAATTAAAGTAACAGTCTGAAAGCGGATAAATAAAATAACCAAATTTCAATATAGGTATGCAATCGTAGCGTCAAAATGATTTTATCAGAGTCAATAGGGAAGAAATCTGCAGTTTGTACCACATATGTATTCAGTTCAAAAGAAATTTTTAATCCTTTTTTCTTTATTAACAGGCTGTACGAAATAAACTGGGGGCCGGTGAGTGAGGAAACACCCTCCCCAGTGTCACGCAACGCCATTAATTCTAATGGAGCCACGTCACAGAGGAGAGGGCAGATCGTCACACTGGGGGCCAGCGCGCCTGTCCCCAGTCTCCAGGGGCGGGCCAGTGTTCAGGAATAGACTGGTGCCATGCACAGAAAACGTGCACCAGTTCAAAAAAAAGGACCACGCGACCAGCATCCCTGCCCTGCATCGGCGATGATCCGTAAAGGTAAAAACCCAAAGCAATGTACAGTACCTGATGGTACATTCGCTTCAGAGGAACAACAGAAAAACAGAACAAAGGAAAGGTCTAAGAAACCTGTAGCAGAATTATTATTTTGTGGGCACTGTGAATATTTACAAAGACAAACATGTCAGGAGATCTGAGGGTCCATGAAAAGGTGTCCCCGAAAAAAATGGCCAAGAGTTCCTGGATCTATGAGGACAATATGGAAACAACCAAATCCTCGGATGTGTGATCAGATTTTAACTTGACTTAGAGGAGACATTGGAAGTTCCCTTTAAGCCATTTCAGAAAGATGTACAGAAACAAACCGTACCTGGTTCGAAAGATCCCAGTTTTTCTTTTTCTCCTCTTCATATTTCTCACAATATAAATCAAGTTCATCCTTTAATCTCTGCATTTTTTCCTTAAATCGTCTCCTCTCATCCTCCCGCTGCCCCCTCTCACTTTCTCGTAGAGACCCTAAAGTGGCGGACACATTTTCAAGCTCTTTCTTCTTCTCCTCATACTTCATTCTCACGGCAGAAAGCTCAGAATTTAGCTGCGCTGATATCTGTCTTTCCCCTTCGAGGTCTTTTTTTGCAGTCAGCAGAAGTCGGTCGTAGTATTTCTGTTTATCATCTTGTTTATTGCCTGTTAAAAATCAATAATAAAGAATAAATATACGAATTATATAAAGAAAGTGCTGAGGACATTATAAACCATGGTGTCATCATGGCAACCAGCAAGGTGTATATATCTATCTCTAGCTATATCTCTCAGAACTGATCAGTGGGCACTGGGACCCCTTCTAAATGCTAGAACTTAGAGGAGGTGACACTCTATATCTAAAAAAGCCAACGAAGGACAGTATCTCCTTAACACTCTTACTTCTTTATTGTGCCAGTTTGCATAGTACAGTGCAATGTTTCAGCTCGGAGTCCTGAGCCTTTTTTAAGCATGAAAGACTTGAAAAAGGCTCAGGACTAAGAACTGAAACATTGCACTGTACTATGCGAACTATATACAATATAGAAGTAACACTGTGTTGAGGAGATTCTGTCCATCGCTCGCTTGTTTGAATAATTTGGGGGTGAGGGTTGAGCCTTTTTAGGACTATGCATCCCAAAATGCGGTATCTGTGGACCACACTCTGTTTGGTGTGTATATATAGCAGCCTTCCAGCTGCTACATATCTGCAATTCCCACCATGCCTGGACAGTCAAAGCTTTGGCTGTTCAGGCATGATGGGAATTGCTGGAGGGCCGCAGGTTCTGGACTGTCATCCATCTCTTCAGTGGGCAGGGTTATAATCACTAACCCAGCCCATTTGAGAGAGAGAAGACACGTGACCCCCGACACGGAGGGTGGGGGCCAGGAGAAAGGAGCAGTGTCAGAGTGGACTCTGTTTAGCTCCCCTTTTGCATGCATCCAGAGCATACAGCATCCAGAAAAAGCACCAAAACTGCTCAAAACACATAACTTGCTCTGACCAATATGTAAAGCTATGGGTGGGCTATTACATGGTGTAAAAAAGATTTTTTTATTTTTCATTCTTAAATGCATATAGGACAGATATGTTCCAAGGAGAGAAGAAAAGCACAGCTGAAGACTGCACCATCCTACCATCTGAGTTGCTCTCTTTTGCTTGTTGAGTTGGCTTGGCGTTGGCTACTTGTTGCTCTAGGTCAGCTATGCGAGCTATTAACCCATGCACATATGCTTCCCGTTGCCGGTCGTACACCAGCCACTGACCGTTCTTTTCCAGAGCCTACATGAGATGAAGACAGGAAAGCCAAACAATAAATTTTTTTTTTACACCACGGCCATAATACACTGCTCATGCAAGCATGATATCCGGGCTTTACAATTATCCACCATTAGAGGGTAAAGACCTCACGGGTAACAGCTGGACAGCTTATCACAAGCCTTTATATTACCGGGATATACACAATACAGCGACACGTCATCTATGATGATTCAGCTTCATAATGAGCCGCACAGATCACATGATGCAGGGTAATAGCCTATTATCAGTGCTTCTCAATGACATGTTGTGTTCATACAGAGCATCTGCTGTGTGTATGCAGAAATGTGAGCGTGGAGAGGACAGGCTGTGGCTAATGGATTCTGGAGAGGGCATCATACCCGCCCCCGACACTGTGTAAATATGATTATACACAGCCGCTAATGATGGATTTCAGGGCAGGTGATTCAATTAGAGGATGCCAAATACTGAGCTATTGTAGCCCGAGTATCCACGCCTAGAGAGGACAAGGCTTTGTGCATCATGTATTATAGTGTTGTAACCAAGAAATCATGGACGAGTGGACGGCCTGAGGATAGGAAGAGTAAAATCATCATATATAATGGAGCTCACCGAGACTCTTCACGTAACATTTATAATTCTGCATATTCAATGGGATTAGTATGGATCAGTAAGTTTCCCCTAGTGGTAGATGCAGGTATACCAAACCTGCTGATATCAGCGCTTATTACTTATCTGCCAAGACCTATAGGCCATCTGCAGGATGTACGGCAATGGCTCTAGCACTTTCCAGTGGACAGGCGAGCAGAGATCATTTAGATCTGACCCTAAAATCATTGTTAATCGTTCGCTATAATTCCACATTCATTCACTAGTCTTTCAGTGTAATTCCACATTGTTCCTTCTTTAGCTGGGATCAAATGGAGTAAACGATTGTAGTAATAACTGTAACTTACAACCATTGTTCTGTGTAATATGGTGAATGATTTCAGGTTAGCACCGAACAATCTCTTTTGCGATCGTTTATCGCTAAAAAACTCTTCGTCTAATAGGATCCTTACAGCCCGCCCTTTAAGTGCCATGCTTATCACCCGAGTTCTCCTAAAGATCCCACCCCTGAACAGCTCACTGCTCAGTCCAAAGCACGTTCTGGTCCTGACATCTTTCCGACCTCTCTTCAGCATCTCCTCCTTCTAGACTTTTCTGCATGCGAGGGCAGCCACCAGCTTTGTTGTCCAGCACAGACTGCAGGGATGCCCACATACATCAGATATATGACGGAACCAAGACAAACAGAACTAACATATAAATATTTATTGTTTATCTTGCTGGTTAAACAGGAAAGTAATGGTCATAAAAAACAGAATTATATTACATCATATGGCTTCACAGCTGGTGTTCTGTATTCTCCAGCCTTGCATAGTGATAGTACATATGGTACAACTTGGTTATCCTAATAGCTTTATTTAAATCTGGAACTCTAGCAGCTTGTGGGGAAGCAGGACAAAATAAATAAATAACAAATCACAAGGCAGGTAGGTGACATTTGCCCCTCCACCTGCCTACCTGGGACCTATAGAGGGGCAGGGGTGTATGGGCACTGTATCCTGCTGTATGTCTATACAGTTTTCAGTGCATTTCATTTAATTCTCTTGATTCTCATGGACAGAAGAGACAACATATACTCACATCTTTCAGCTGTGCCTCCAGGATATGGACACTGTTCTTATTTTCTGTCTTGAGCGGATCCTAACAAAGTAAGATAAAATATAGAAAAGTGCTCATACATCAGGACAACAGAGAGAACTATCATTTTACTATTTATTTTATTATCTGGTGTCAACACATGAAGCAAATGATCAATATGGCTGAAGGGCTATGTATTGGTAACATAGCTAAAGATTCCCCTATCACACTGTAAAGCATTGGTGCAATGTATACAACACTTCTAAATGAACATAGAAAAGAGAAAGAATTACTATTGATCTCCAGCAGATCAGGCCTAAGACGGGTCTTAAAGGAGAAGTCCGGCAAAAATTTTTATTAAAGTATTGTATTGCCCTCCAAAAGTTTTACAAATCACCGATATACACTAATTACAGGAAATGTTTATACAGGGCTTTTTCCCTGCACTTACTACTGCATCATGGCTTCACTTCCTGGATAACATGGTGATGTCACTTCCTGGATAACATGGTGATGTCACGACTCGACTCCCAGAGCTGTGCGGGCTGTGGCTGCTGGAGAGGATGATGGCAGGGGGACACTGACGGACACAGGGCACTGGAGGAACACTGAGCATCCCCCTGCCATCATCCTCTTCAGCAGCCACAGCCCGCACAGCTCTGAAGTTGAGTCGTGACATCACCATTTTATCCAGGAAGTGACATTACCATGTTATTCAGGAAGTGAAGCCTTGATGCAGTAGTAAGTGCAGGGGGAAAACGCATTTCCCGTAATATGTGTATATTGGTGATTTGTATAACTTTTTGGGGGAGCTACAATACTTTAATAAAAATTTTCACCGGACTTCTCCTTTAAGGTGATGAAACATCTCACTGGGACCTTCATCTCTACATATACAGCTATAAGTGCTCAGTCTGCTGCCAGACAGTCAAAAGGACAGTCATATAGGGAAAGGGACAAAATATTGGGCAGCTCTGGATATTATATGCCAGTGACAAATGTGCACATATAGGCTATGTTCTCAGGCCTTTCCGTGAGAACGGCCTTTGTCTAACGCTACCCACTGCAGTGTTAAACAACAGGTTCCCACAGCGATTATACAGTGTGTGAACATAGCCATATACTTTACTAAAACCTACCTGAGTATTAACAGAATTTCAGTTGAACCAGTCAATTTTAGCTTTACTGCCCAACCATTTGATGCATACCTTCCTATGGGTAACTGAGGCTAATGTATAACATACATAATTTAGATGTTAAAAATATATGTTTCCACCCGGAAAATAAAATCTTCACGTTAAATGTACCCTAAAAATGCAGCGTGACCCCATCCACATAAGATAGCAGAGGTGGGTAAACATTTAGTGTACCATCATAACAATATATGCCTATGATTGGGACATATTCTCTGTTCTCCTAAGGAGAACCTCAGCCAGAGTGTGTGAAATGTCACCATCTTGTGGCAGAACTATGTTTGAGCAGCAATACTCTCTGGTACTATTCCCACCATATTTGTTCTCTATAGCAGAAAAAAAAGTGAATATACAAATGTATACAGTACTGTACCCACAGGCTTTTATAATGCAAATGTATGCTTAAAGCTATTATTCAAACCTATACACCAGACTGTACAATATTTTGTAAAAGATCTAGAATTCTATTTTTTTTTTTTTTTTTTTTTAGAAATTCCATATAATCCCCTAATGTACCATAAGTGAAACTGTAATTTCTGCCACTTCCCTGCTACTGGTTAGCCTGCAGTACCTGGGGCTTTATGGCTGCCGATCAGTAAGCGTAGATGGCTTCCCTTCTGGTGCAACCATAAATTACCTGGCGCTCAATCATTTGACTATTCTGTGGTTACATACATGCAGGATCTGTCCCTCTTCTAATAACGAATGTCACAAGAAAGTGTGCCAATATTCATTGTACACTTATGTTTCCTATTTGGTGGCCTGAATAGATTGGAGCTGCGGTTCAGTTTGCTCCAGAGATCTTAGAATAGTTGTGTATATATTCCTATGTGCCTCCAGCACCACCGGTCACAGCAGTTAGCCAGAGCCTAGCACTGTATTGCGGTTATCAATAAGCCAATGGCAGTACCGTGCGTATTCTGACTGTATGGCGAGCACACTGACCAGATGACCAAGACAAAACGATATGGAAGGACTGACACACAAGACTGCAGACTGGAGTACCTGGATGTTTCCTGATCTGCTAGCTTTCGCCTGAACCTTACGAGATGCAACTTGTAGGAGCAGTTTGCGGATCTCAGTGGAGATTTCTTCCAGTCTCTTGGCTTCCATCTCTATCAGGTATACCTGTCCATTATTCCTAGCATTAAGGGCATCACTGAAATGTTGTATTACTTCACCTTGTCTCGCCCTATCATCACCATCTTTCACATTTTGGGTTTCCAGGTCAAGAATTTTCTGTGCCCAAGGAATAAGACTGTGTGACTATAACATACAATAAAACACTGACTAATAATCATGGCTATAGAGGTAAACTACATATAAAGCTCTAGTAATCCTACATAAGGCCAAAGGACACATCCATCGTGTCATGTTCACATGGGGCAAATATGCAACGTATAACAGAAGCCACAAAGTGTAGATTTGCTTCAGAAAATCCACATGGAAATTTACCTCCAGTGCAGATTTAATTTGGAATTTTTTCTAAATTGATTAGGGAGTATCCTTCAACCTGCAATAAATGTCAAAATCTTGTATACATTTTTTTTTTACATAACAATTTCAAATTTTGCAATTTAAAATCTGAACTCAATTTCAGATTTATTGTAAATCGTGACTTCCCTATTGAAGTCTATGCAGAATTTTCCATATTAAAAGCTACATCATATCCGCCCATTGTGAACATACCAAAAAACGGTATCCATTTACCAGTGGTGGGCAGCTGGTAGTCCTTGTGTACAGAGCAGCATGTACAGCCCCCAGCTCCCTGCCATATACAATGATAGCAGCTTCTGTTCCCGCATTATATGGGTGGCCACTCATCTGAACAACTTCCATGTAACACCACATGAGTTATTTTCTACGACCAGGACCCACACCCCAACCATGCTCATGTACCATTATTAGATTTTCACATGCTACCTTACTATTATTATTTTCAGGCTATAGGTACATAGCGCAAAACAGGTTATGTGCCCGATGAGTAGGGCTCTGTGCCTGGACGGAGGAAAGAGCCATAGGGTCGCAATGTCTCGGTTTATTTCTATGAGGTTTCTGGTGACTGTATATTGCATCTTTTTTCATACAATAATGATGCAGCATTACAATTCATTACCGTTTTCAGGTGCATTCCTTGCAGCATATAACTTTTCCTCTTTTATCTCTGTGGAATACCACATACAGCAGCAGCTGCAATAGGAGTGTCTGGCCAGACAAGGGTCTTCCTGGCAAATTCAGTTAGTCAATCTGCTGATCTGCACACTTCTGTACTCTCAGGAGTATGCCCATTTGGTAAAGTGATGCATATAGCTAGAACATGGCATCATTCTCAGAGGCTGCACACAATCATAAAATGCTAGTAAATTTTAGCAACATGCCATATACTTATGATAAAAGAGTACCCCTTAAAGCAAACCTGTCAGCAGACTTTTACTGACTAAACTGAAGGTGGTGTACAATACGGCTTCTTACCCGGAATTGGGTAACAGAACTCTTATTTCAATCTGTCCCTCCAGTGCTGAGATATAGGCTTGAGAAGTTTTATGCAAATAAGGGGATAAAGGCCACAGGATGCTCGTAGGTGTGTTATTTAGGACATGCTGGGTTTTTGCAGTCCAAGGGTTATCTCCTTATTTGCCTAAAATTTCTAAAGCTTATATCTCAGCACTGGAGCATCAGACTGAAATAAGAGTAACATCTCCTGATTCAGGATAAAGAACTTATGTTGTATACCACCTCTACTATAGCCAGCTAGAAGCTGTGGACAGGTCCACTTTATTGTCTCATAGCTCTTCCCCCTTATATCTGTAATGCTGGAGCAATATTTTTGTTCTCCGATCAGTAAATGCCACTATTACTTACATTTACAAAAGACCCTGATGTCTGGAGCACAATAACAATGGTGCTACTTTCCAGCTGTGAGGATCTTACTAATGGAAATATCCATCTGTTCCACAATAGTGGTCATGATCATTGGTGGCCTGAAAAGTAATTGGGGGAATCTATAAGGCCTGTATGCCTGGAGTCAGGGGTCAAAAAGTTTGCTTCAATTCTACTGGGTCCTGGGTGTGTGTGTGTGTGTGTGTTTTGCATAAAGTGAGCAAAAAGGGACAGAGCTCCTGCACACACCAGATTTAATAGAATTTAAATCTATACTAGCTTGGAGCTGGCACAGAGTTCTAAAGCATGACTGACTACCTCCATGGGACATGTCACATTTTCCCAACTGACTTTAATGAGATAGAGTAAAATGTTTTATTGGCCTATGTGTTGAGCCCACATTTCCTTGTGCCATGAGTTCACAGTTTTTTTCCCCTCATGCACACGTCCAGTACATTTTTCATGAAAATTTGAATAAATTTCAGGGCCCACAGACTTCTATTGGGCACGGACAGTATTTCCTGAAGGGTGACCATTCCATAAAATAGGTCCTATTTTTGTCGGTACAGATGACCCCATAGAAGGCTATAAGAGCATCTAAAATTCTGGACTGCTCCTAATGCACAACCAGAACCTGGCCAAAGTTCCAGATGCGCTGCTACCCATCCCGGGCCAGGGTCTGTGCAAGTACCGTCCGGTGCTGCATCTGGCCCCTTAACTATATGTGCTCCTTTTCAAGAACGCATACAGTTAAATGCTGAACTGTTTTTGGAGGGGGCGAAAAAACATTGACTCCCTGTCCTGTCAATCACACTTGTGAAGTATAGCCTCCAGCCACAAGTGGCCACTATCTCTCCCAGTGCTGCGGCACACACGCAGAGCCAGAGAAGGGGGCAGAGAAAACAAGCTGGAGAACAGCGCTGCAGTTGGGCAGGAGGAGAGTATGGCTTTTTATTTTTCGCTCTTCAGTTTTTACGTTCAGGAAATACTAATGGTTTCCTGAAGCCTCCTGAAAGACTTTCTGCCTAGTAGTTCCTGAATGTCAAAACTGACACAGATGTGTGCATGTGGCCTTACCAAGAAGTAGTCTCTTCACTACAGTTATAAGAGGTTTTTAGTGTTTAGTAGGATTTCTTTGTTCTACTTGGTGGAACACAGAACCAGAGCAATAAGCACAATGCAGAGTTATACAATATTGTAAAGTTGATTATAGATCAGGCTCTGTTCACATTAGATTTTAATCTTTTCCATCAGATTTGTTAGTCATGTAGCAAACTGCAATATTTTATCTGGCAAAATCATCCAATACCTGAGGGAAACCTGAGTGAGATGTTAAAATTCAGGCCCTATTTCCATCTACATTAGAAGGCTGGCATCACACAGCATCTGTTCCCATTTAACAGATACATTAAAAATGGATTTATTAAGGGATGGTAAAACAGATAAATGCCATACTGCAAAATAAGAGCCTGCTTTCCGTTGACTTGCAAAAAAAAAAAAAAAAAAAAAAAAAAAAAAATGGACTGAAATGCTTTTTTTTTTTTTTACACATACATGAAAATGTGGTTTCACCATTTTTTGTACATTAAAATGAATACTGAATTGTCAAAAAAAAAAATTTTTTTTACATCATTACATAAATTTCAGACAAAGCCGTGGTTCACACATCCCTACTACTGTCTGTTGGTGCCAACCCGCAGCAAACAGACATCATATGTGCATCCCCGACAGCACGGACTCATTCATAGGTGAATAGCAATTTTTTTTTTTTTTTTTTGCGACGCTGACTCACAACACCATGGAGTGTGTGAGTGGGCCAGTAGAAATGAATGGGTCCATAATCTGCCTGCAAAACCGACGTGTCAATGTACCTTTAGACATATACAATGTATCATATCATACACATTATATATTATACAGTGGAATCTCAGATTATGAGTAATATGGTTGGCGAGCAATCTGCTCACATTATTAAAAAATTGTAACTGTGTACGAGCAAAGTGTTGTAATATGAGCTCCTGCTTGTGCCCCCTACTGGATATTGCAGGTACTGTACTGGGTGAGGGGGCTTGGCAAAAACATTCTACCTCTATACTTCATGTCTGCTTCCTTCCGCTGCAGATCTACTGCTTGTGGCTTTGCAGGGGCACTTACTGGGGAATATGGTGGGCACACACTGTCAGGGCAGGTTTGGGACGTCCTGTGAAAATCTTAGTCCGCCCCCACCGATCTCCCCCAGAGTCGGGAGACCTGCACAGCCACTACTTGCATCGGGGTCTCGGACTGTGCACCGAGGGAATGTAACCATACAGTAGCTGTTATGCCCCTACTTCTCTGCCTGCCATTAGTATTATAATGATTTTAGGGTTGTTAAACAAATCATTCGCGTTTTGGAAAAATTTGCTTTGCTATATGAATGATTAGGATTACAAGCATGTTCCCAGAGCAAATGATGCTCCTAATCCAAGGTACCACTGTATATATCCTACACCTCATATATTATACACTGTATTATATCCTACACCTCATATATTATACACCGTATTATATCATACACCTTATATGTTATACACTGTATATGTTATACTCTGTATTATATCATACACCTCAAATATTATACACTGTATTATATCCTACACCTCATATATCATACACCTCATATGTTATACACTGTATTATATCCTACACCTCATATATCATACACCTCATATGTTATACACTGTATTATATCCTACACCTCAAACATTATACACTATTATAGAATACACCTCATATTATACACCTCTTATGTCATACACTATATTATATCATACACTTCATGTTATATACACTGTATTATATCATACACCTCATATAATACACACTTATAGCATACACTTCATATATTATGCACTATATTATATCATACACTTCATATGTTATACACTGTATTATATCTTACACCTAATATATCTTACACACCTCATATATCTTACACACTATATCATACACTATATTATATCAAACACTATATCATATCATACACTGGCATCCTAAGTCACCTCAGGAAAGAGAAGGAAGAGGAATCTCTTATGTCTTATCTTTAGAGATCTTATGAATACAGACTCGCTCCATAATAATGTGTAAGAGTAAAGTGTCTGTGCCCCAGTATGTATAATACCTCCAGTAGCCGGGTCCTCTCAGCCCCTGACAGCTTAGACTTAGCGGATTCTTCCAGCTTCTTTTTTAGGATGGCATTTTCCCTCCTGAGTTTCTCCAGATCATTGTTCGGTTTAGGGACGGCGGCTTTAGGAGGCAGCTTGTTATTAACATTTCTGGAGTTCATTTCTTTACTTTTCTAAATATTCTAGAGATGAAAAATAAATATATATTTAGTGAAAGCATAACTACAACATGTAAGATGTAACGTTTAACATGTAAGACTGATGCTCCTACTACAACAGGTAAGATGTATTACACTGTATCAGGCACCACACATGTCACATGTAAGACTGATACTACTACAGGTAAGATGTATTACACTGTATCAGGCACCATGCATTCACATGTAAGACTGATACTACTACAACAGGTAAGATGTATTATACTGTATCAGGCACCATGCATGTCACATGTAAGACTGATACTACTACTACAACAGGTAAGATGTATTACAATGGATCAGGCACCACGTATGTCACATGTAACACTAATGCTCCTACTACTACAGGTAAGATGTATTACACCGTATCAGGCACCACACATGTCACATGTAAGACTGATACTACTACAACAGGTAAGATGTATTATAATGCATCAGGCACCACGCATGTCACATGTAAGACTGATACTAATACTACAACAGGTAAGATGTATTATAATGCATCAGGCACCACGCATTCACATGTAAGACTGATACTACTACAACAGGTAAGATGTATTATAATGCATCAGGCACCACGCATGTCACATGTAAGACTGATACTAATACTACAACAGGTAAGATGTATTATAATGCATCAGGCACCACGCATTCACATGTAAGACTGATACTACTACAACAGGTAAGATGTATTACACTGTATCAGGCACCACGTATGTCACATGTAAGACCGATGCTCCTACTACAACCAGCATGTTCTTCGTTCCTCCACCATCAGAGCATCCTATACTGTGATCCCACACGGAGCAGCCCAGGTACTGATCACACATGGCAGCTACTCTCTGTAATCTTTATCCCCCTGACTACTACATAATAATAGGTGGGGGATTCTACAAGAGCCTGGGATTACAGCACATACTCCATCTACTGCCCATGTTAAGATGTGTCACACTACAACTCCCATCATGCTCGTGTCATCTATGTTTTTTCAATCATTAAAACTCCACACTGCCCCCAGCGGAGAACCCGCTAACTGCTCAGCCCCCTCCTTCTATGAGGCCTATATAAGCCAATACTGTATATCAGGGATGGGGAACCTGCGGCCCTCCAGCTGCTGCAAAACTACAACTTTCATCATGTCTGGACAGCCAAAGCGAAGCCAAGGATGGGATCTGTAGTTTTGCACTAGCTGCTGTATATAGTGCAGTCTGTGAATGTACAGACACGGATAACCTGTGCTACAGTATAACGCAGCACTACCCGCTAAAAGCCGCGCATTGTGAACACCCCCCGGTCCCCGGGACTGACCTGAGAGCGAGCGGCACAGACAGCAGCACCTGCCGGGTCCTCCCGCATCACAACAACCACTCACTTCCGGGCTGTTTGAAAAACGCGCCGTGCGGGGTGACGTCATCTGACAAGTCTGCCTCCTCACTGCCACACGGCAGAGGCAGGACGGTGTCCGAGAAGGGACAATCCAAGAAACTCGCGTTTTCTGCTGTCATTGCACTGCAACTTGCTCAGTTATATCTCATATAACTGTGTGATTATTATAAATGAGTCCTTAGGGTTCATATGGGCTGTAGCAGAGATTATATATATGGGTCTCCAGTGTGAAACCCAAGCAGCCTGGGATGCTGCCTACATTATGCAAAAACAGCGTGAGGCTATGTTCACACTGCGGTAAAATAAAATCCCTGCTGTCAATGCAACAATGGCCGTAGTGCCCACACACAGCTGCACTACAGCTGTTGTGGGCGACGGCCGTAGAAAAAAATTACCTTGCCTGTTTTCTACAGCCGCAGTTCAGCAAACCGCAGCCGTAGTTGAAGGGTTGTGTGGCGCTAAACAATTATTCACAAAATAACACACTTACAAAGTTATACAACTTTGTAATGTAGGTTATGTATGTGAATGGCCCCCTTCCCTGTGTTTCCCCCCACCCACACTAGACCCGGAGGTGTGGTGCATTATACTCACCGCATTTCGTGTCGACCCCCATCCCCCATCTTGGGACAATAACGTAGTCTTCGGGAAGCCGGACGAACCGTCCGTTCGTCCCTCATGCCGGCCCCCCTCTGCCACAATAAATAACCAACACCGCACTAAATCTATAGAATGTAAAGTCCATCCACATCATACCGGACACCCACTCTGTCCGAAATAACTCAACAATAATATATACCAAGATGTGTATAGCGTACGAGAGATACCTTGTGTAGCAGTTCCTCTGTGTTAGCTCTCCGTAGTCACGAGAACATATACTCACACTGGTGAGTATATGGCTTTGCTAGTAAACTTTTACTGTTTATTTCGGTTACTCGTACAGGACAAGGTAGTAAGGTGCTCACAGGCTGATACGTGCTCTCCTCTCAGTCCAAACCATCCAACCTCACGGCGGACGTTTCGGAGGATAAGCTCCTCCTTCTTCATGCGCGAGGTCCCCCTCCTTCTTCAGAGGCCCCCCTCTGCCACGTCATAACTGTGTTCAGCCGCGATTGGCTAAGCACAATTATGCTCAGCCAATCGCGGCTGAGCTGCTGATGACGCGGCAGATGGGGGGCCGGCATGAGGGACGGATGGAGCGGTTTGGCCGGCTTTCCGAAGACTACGTCATTGTCCCAAGATGGCGGACGGGGGTCGACACGAGATGCGGTGAGTATAATGCACCACACTTCCGGGTCTAGTGTGGGTGGGGGGAAACACAGGGAAGATGGCCATTCACATACATAACATACATTACAAAGTTGTATAACTTTGTAATGTGTGTTATTTTGTGAATAATTGTTTAGCACCGCACTACCCCTTTAAAGGAGAAGTCCATCGAAAATTTTTATTAAAGTATTGTATTGCCCCCCCCCCCAAAAAAAAAAGTTCAAATCACCAATATACACTTACTACGGAAAATGTGCTTTTTCCTCCTGCACTTACTACTGCATGAAGACTTCACTTCCTGGATAACATGGTGATGTCACTTCCTGGATAAAATGGTGATATCACGACCCGACTCCCAGAGCTGTGCGGGCTGTGGCTGCTGAAGAGGATGATGGCAGAGGAACTCTGATGGACACAGGGCACTGGAGGGACACTGAGCATCCCTGTGCCATCATCCTCTCCAGCAGCCACAGCCCGCACAGCTCTGGGAGTCGGATCATGACATCACTGTTATCCAGGAAGTGACATCACCATGTTAGCCAGAAAGTGAAGCCTTGATGCAGTAGTAAGTGCAGGGAACACTTTATAAGCATTTCCCGTAATAAGTGTATAATGGTGATTTGTATAACTTTTGTAGGGCAATATAATACTTTAATAAAAAATTTCACTGGAATTTTCTTTTAACCCTCTGTGCACACTATCTATGGCCAATTGGATTGCAGACACACCCAAAGCTGCCCGCAAAAATAGAAATAAAATAATGTACCTGTGGCTCATATGGCAGTATCGGCTGCAGGAAAATGTAAAATAGCAGCCATTGTTTGACGCTGCAAACAATGTCCGTGTCAAAAAAAAGGGCGCTGTTTAACAATGTGTAAACATAGCCTGAAACTGCACTGAAAGAGTACTGCAATGAAACATCAATGTGAAAATACAGCCTTGGGCTACGTTCACACTATGTAAAACAACGGCTGTATTTCATAACAAATAACGGCTGTTGTTTGTGCAACAATTTCTCACTGCATTTATGAACAAAAGTCATGGGAAAACCACCCAATGTGAACAGGGCCTAGCAGACTATTTTTCCTCATTAAAATTCCTATTAAAATATTCAGGGGGGGGGGATGTCATTGGCTGCCAGTAATGCTGTGCGCTACATACACAGAACTCCAATTTATGCAACCTTTTACCTACTTTGGCCACTAGATGGCGCATGTTCTATGTTCTATGTTTCATGTAACAAAAGCTTTTTTGGTCAAAAATAACAATTCAGAGAATGGACAATAAATCAATGGCTAACAACAAAAGGGAGTGAAAGAACATTGTGGTAGTCCCTTTTTTGTGATGTGTAGTCCCCTTTGTTTTTACTTTTATCAGCCATTTCTCAAGAGTTAGGGTGCCTTTACACAGATTTTTAAAAACAAAGCCAGGGATGCATTTGAAAAGAGGAGAAATCTCAGTCTTTCCTTTATGACCTGTTCTCTGCTTATAGTCTGTTCATGGCTTTGGCTTTAAAAATCTGTCAGATAAATCTCTCTGTGTAAAGGCTCCATTAAAAGCTCCCATTATGTTCGAGGTAATGCTTGTTATAGTTTAGTATAGAGACTAGTCTAGCTAATACTATACCTAGTAATGGTAGTTAATAAACAGAGCTGCAGGTACTGGCATAGCTACTGTATATAGTAATGATGCTGTACCATAACTTTTCCGGATAACATTTTGTGTGTGTGCATATGAGTTGTACAGACTGTGATGTAACTGGCCCATTTTATTACTTGTGTATGGCATGTTCTCTAGTTTTCTACTCTGCAGGCTTCATCTATTTTCTGTGGTCCCTGAACTAGTGGATAAAGCCCAATGTCCATGATGTCTTCCATACACTGCAAGCACACAGAAAGAAGGAGACATTACTTCCCTATATCTCCATAGCACACCCTAAGAAGCAGCAGCGGTATGGAGGACATTACAGAGCAGTACTGAGCAGTGTATGCAGCCAATCAAACCATTCAGTTGTAGTAATGATTTATGAAGTTTGAAGTTAGTTGAAACAACCAAAATAATTTAAAATTCAATTCCAAACTTAGTTATTTGTGAGGGTGGACAGTATCTTACATGGAGCTAGTACAATTCTTAACAAAAGTAAGAAATAAACAGAGGTGCTGGCACTGAGCGAGAAAATTCTCTCAACCCTTAGGCTGCATTCACACGTCTGCAATCCATAGACCCATTCATAAAAAATAGTGATCCGTACTGCAATTGCGGGTCCATACTAGGACCTGACCATTTTGTTGTGGCACAGATCACAGCCCTGTAACACGTACAGATGTGTGAATGGGGCCATTCAAATATATAGGTCCCTAGTATGTCTGTAATTAGACTGTGGAATGTGTGAATGGAGCCTTAGTGCGAGGCTGCAGCAGAACGTAGATCCTCAGGTAACCATTTATGTCTCCTTTACACATAACCACAGAAATCAACTTAATAAATTCTTGAAGGGGTTGTCCCACTTATTGCTGATAAGTGTATGATTGGAATCTGACCACTTGGCCCCCCTAATAATCTTGAAAAAGGAGGTTAAGAGGCCAGATAACTTGGCAGCTGAGGAGGTTTACAGCTCCTCCTCTCCCATGTAGACTAAAGATCCCAGTGCAGGAAGTAACTGTGGCACCACTAGTCCCAGCCTGGCCAGTATCACCCCCCCCCCCTTTCTTCTTTACTAGCCCTTAGTTGTAACATTTGGAAAGGATGAATACCACATATATGTGGTGATCCTCCGGAAGGTGTTATAGCAGTGGGACGGCCGCTCACTTGCTAGATGGAAGTGTGACGCTACTCCTGAGGTGGATGGCCGAGATACAGCCGGACCTTAAAGCGTAACTGTCATTTCAGGGCCATTTTTTTAAAAACATTAAATATCAATAGTACAAGCGATTTTAAGAAACTCTGTAATAGGTTTTATAAACCAAAAGAGTTTCCTTCTGTACTGAAAAAGCAATCTCCCAGCCTCCCCCCTCACTTCAGAAGAAGCAGGATTTCTGTCTCCATTATGTGGCTATGGAGAGGGGAGGGGCTGTTAGGAGTGACTGAGCACGGAGCAGTCTTGCACAGCACAACACCCTGCAATCTTCTCTCAGTAAGTTCATAGATAAGCACTGACCTTTCTGAAACCTGAATCCAGCGTTTTAGGTGCCCAGAGAGTCTACAGACAGCTGACCTTCATGTCACCTCTTCCTGCTCCCTCATCTCCATTGGCCTCTCCCCCCTCCATAAGGATAGAATGGGAGAGAGCAGAGCCCGTCTTCACTGGCTTCTCTGTAATGAAGACGTGTTTGCCTGATAATGCACAGATAAGAAGTCAGGGGGGGAGGCTGGGAGATTGCTTCTTGAGTACAGAAGGAGGCTTTTTTGGCTGATGAAACCTATTACAGAGTTTCTTAAAATCGCTTATACTACTGATTTCTGCAATAAAAAAAATATATGACAGTTATGCTTTAAGGTTTTGTCACGTGACGCCAGTGCCAGGTGGGCACACAGGTGTGATGGCATGCCTGCTTTTAAAGTGTAAGGCCGGTTGTAACCTTTCCTCTGTGGTCGGTGCCTTGTCGGGCTGCTACTGGGTCCCTTGGGATAGTGTAGTCACGGATGATGTAGTCACAGGTGTCCAGAGCGGTGTAATGACCCTCCCGGAGAGTAGGACCCGCCACCCACAGAAAGGGGAAATGTCCCAAGGTTGCAGTGTATATGCTGTGTAGGTGGTAGTACATAATCACAGACTCTGTGAATAATGTTCACTTGCTTTACTATTGGCAAATGTGCAACAGGTGATACAGATGAGCTCGGATATACACTAGAGTTCCAATAAATACTTAAACATAAAACCACCAGAAATGCGTGATAAGTAGGATGTAGTAGTGTTGGTAGAGTTGTACTGAGGTAGCGTTAGAGAGGATACTGGCTGACACTCGTGCTGCGAGATGGAGTTCCTAGACTTTTACAGTAACTTTGCTCCACCCGGATAAGTTCCTAGCTCTTTGGCTCTTTAGTGGATACTGTCCTGCACTCTTGTCTCTCCTAGTCCATGGTGTGGGTTGAGGTGATCTGTTGGCTAGTCCTCTCCTGAGGGGTTTAACACTGCATCATGCAGGGTATAGGCACTGTGGGAGAAATTTGTAATAGAGCTCTGTCCTGCGTCCTACCCATGCAGGATACTGACTAAGACTACTTCTCTTCTTTATGAGGGGACCTGGCAGGGGTCCAGGGCCCAGGTAGGACCACTGTGGAGAGCTATCTGGTCTGTGGCCTTCCTCCACAGAATCTCGACTATGACTCCTCCTTCACCCAAGGGACCAATTTCCTATCCAGCGTGTAAGGCACGCTGTGGTTGGGTGGAAAGAGTGCAACAGAAGAGCAGAAAGAGAAAAGGTGATAGGACAGAAGAAAGTAAAGATCCTACTGGTTCACAGATTCTGGTAGACACAAACACAATACCCTTTGAGACACTTCAGCTTCCATACTTCAATACTCAATACAGCAACATCTAGTGGTCATCTCTTAATACTACTTTGGCTGCAACAAGACCACAAAAAGTACAGACTTTTGTGAAGGGTGTGAACAACAGTAACACCCCTAGTGGGACACTATATATATATATATATATATATATATATATATATAAATATACTGTGTCACTTTAATGTTGGACGAGCATTTTCTCTTTGGAAAGTAAACTGTGGGGAGCTGGAGGAGGAAACTGCTTGGATTTACCACTTCATTAAGCTTCATGATACTCAGAGATCAAAGGAGGAATGAAAAGAATGTTCTGAGAGTAATATATGACTATGGCCATCGTGAGGAGTGGAAACAAGTGGAAACGCTTGTGTACTCAAGGACTTTAACCTCTTCCCAATCCAGCGTTTTTTAGTGACAGAGTTTTCTATATTTCATCCACATCTTCATCCATTATCACTGACATCGCCATTAGGGGAATTGTGTTTTGATGGATGTTATTAACACCATTTCTTGTACCATATAATGTATGTTTAAAGTGTACCTGTTGTTTCGAAAAACTTTTGACACGTCATAGAGAATGTTAAGACTTGTACCGATTGTGACAACGAGACGGGAGAAGACCGCGCTAAGCAGTGTCGTCTCCCGACTCTGATAGTAGTATATCTGCGCACACTCTTGGGTGCAATTAGAACCTCAATGTACTATTATATAATATCAATTGCACACCGTACAAAAGTCCTCTTTCATTTTTCTCATGCTCTTATTTTATTCAATATGTATATACATTACAAGATGGCTCCAAGGTAAAGCACATGCATTCCTTATGTCACAGTTTATACGGACGTTTAGGTCTAGAAAGACCTTTCTCAACTGGTGGTTGGTAGAACAGAAAGAGTGCCATGTGCTGAGATGTAAATGCCGCGGCTGGAGCACTGTGTCTGGTGATAAGTCGGGCTCCTAATGTAAGTCTACAGAGCCCGACTGTTTCACTGACAAAGAGCGGCGAGTGAACGATGGGTACATGGGACAATGTTTAAGACTGTAAAATGCATAGGTTAAGAAGGTGTTTCCTAATATTAAAAATATCAAAAAAATAAGAAAGAGAGGCAGAGCTTAGACTAGCCCAACTCTCTTTGGGATGAAGTCAGTCAGTGTATTGAGGAGTTGAGTGCAGAAGAGTGAAGAATGAGGATGGAGGACAAGGCCCCAGGCCTGGCTGAGCACCTAAATTGCTGCATATTTTGAAGGCCTGCACCCCGCAGCTGGGAAGTGTACTATTTTGAGACTTACTTGAGGGGAATTGTGAGCCATGCAATGTTTACCTGCATATAAGAGTCCTGACTATTAAAGTTAAAGAAAGGAACAGAATTTGGATCTTGAAAAACTTGCTTCAGCCCCCAGTATGTGCCTTCATTTTGAAGTGGAAGTGTTAATGCATCTTTGCCCAAGTAAAGAGAATAGTGAGTTACGATAAGTCTCAGTGGACTGCATCTCTCATTGATGTTATACCCAGAAATGAACAAGCGTGTGTTCTTCTGTTCCGAGTTCCTCTTTGCTTGGTTCTTCTCCATAACAGAATATGCAGCCTGGCCCCCACTTGCACATCCATCACATGACAGAGTGTCCACCATTGGATGTAGACCATGGAAAATCTTATTAAATGACAGAAAGCAGAAATCTTTACAACTGTGCAAACAACTACGGCTACAAACTATAATTAACAGTATTATACACTATATACAACTATACAGGACTATACAACAAGTTATAATACATGCTATCTGTATGTTTGGTAAGAGACTACTAATACAATACGGAGAGGTGGCTTTGTATGGGCCCTGCTGAACCAGCTACTGATTGATATATACCAATATTGGCTCTAGACTATTTTGTCTGTACTTTATATTATACTATATTTATACTATAGGAACTAGCTATATATAAACAGTGCTTATTAAAAACTTTTATCAGGTTCAACTTCTTGAGACCCTACTATTTAGATATAAAATGTATAAATTCTAAGTACATTAGAAAATGGTGTATTTTTTAGGATACAGAGAATACTATTCTGAAGCTCAGAGCATGCAACATCCATTGTTTCTTAGAGTAGCTATGAGATGCACTGAGAGCTATGTAATGGTTACAATGAGTCACCAGTGCAACCAGACAGTGGGGAAAGTAAATGGTATGCTGGGCTATATATATATATAGAGTGGTACCTTGGTTTAAGAGTACCTTGGTTTAAGAGTGTTTTGGTTTAAGAGCTCACAGTTTTTAAAAATTATGACTTGGTTTAAGAGCATTGCTTTGGTTTAAGAGCTCCCTGTACTGGGTGGGAGCACGAGTGGAGGAGGGGCATGGCCTGTATAGTGAAGTCTACAGCACTGTACTCTGACCCAGGAAGTCTCCCTCACCTTCCACATCATAGCAGATCCACTTCAGGCTGGGGCTTACATCAGGGGACAGGACTGTGGAGGTAATCTCTCCCCGGACAGAGTGCTGCATATATGTGCCCACATCTGCCCTGCTCATTCCTTCATACTTCCTGCAGTCTCTGTCAGCGCTTGTGTTTCCCATCCTCTCTATTACTGTACAGTAACTTATAATATCACATATTCTGCTGTTTCTGAATGTTTGGTTCATCTGTTTTACATGTTATTCAGAATAATAAATTATTATTTTTGGGGTGTGGAACCAATTGTCTGCATTACTATGATTTCTTATGGGAAAATTTGCTTTGGTATAAGAGTGGATTTGGATTACAAGCATGGTCCCGGAACGAATTATGCTCGTAATCCAAGGCACCACTGTGTATATATATATATATATATATATATATATATATATAATGGTATGCTGGGCTGTATATATAATGGTATGCTGGGCTGTATATATATATATATAAATAAATAATTGTATGCTGGGCTGTATAGCTAGAGGTAAAACCAGTAGGAAGAGGGAGATTGTGATCCCGCTGTATAGAGCTCTGGTAACAACACATCTGGAATACTGTGACCAGTTCTGGAGACCTCACCAACAAAAATATTGATAAAATAGAACGGGTCCAAAGATGGGCTACAAAAATAGTGGAAGGTGTCAGGCATAAACCATATTAGGAAAGACTTAAGGAATTGAATCTGTATAGTCTGAAGGAAAGAAGAGAAAGGGGGACATGATCGAAACCTTTAAGTATGTTACAGGACTAAATAAGTAAAAAAAAAAACAGTAAAAAACTGAACTCGTGAAGCAATGTAAGAAAATATTACTTTACTGAAAGAGTAGTAGATGCTTGGAACAAACTCCCAGCAGATGTGGTTGGTAAATCTACAATAACTGAATGTAAACCTGACTGGGATAAACATATATCTATCCTAAGTTAAGAAGGGAAATACTAAAAGGGCAGAGTAAATGGAGCAGGTGGGCTTTTTCCACCATTCTAGCTTAGCTTATTCTCAGGGTACTGTTACACAAAGCAATTATCGGCCGTACTTGGCCGATTACCGGTTGTTCCGGCTGATAATCGTTTTGTTTAATAGGTCATGTTTTTAATCAACAATCAGCCGTCATGCACGATGTTGGCTAATCGTTTATTTAAAGAATGACCTAAAATCCTGATAACGATAGCGACGGTCTGCTGGCCACCACAGTGTGTCATAGAAGCAGCTGCAGTAGACCGCCGTTCTCTCCTATGGGCCACCACCCCAGCTTCCTGTGCCCCCACTGCACCTCCCCACTCGCTGTCGGTGTGTGTAATAGCCCTGTCAGTAAGCGGGAAACAAGAAGCAAGCAAGTGCTCAGCTGACAGGTCGACACTCGCTTGCTCTAAAATTTTGGGGCTGTCTAATATGGCCCTAAGCTTGAAGGTGACCATATTGCCGATGACCTGCTTTAGTAGTAGTAACTGAATCTTAAGGCTGCACTTGGTTGCTATGTTTCTAGTATTAAGTATTCCAGCCATTGTACCTATACTTAAGTCTAGAAGGAATGAAATATGGAGGAACACACCCTGACGGAAATTACTATCTAGGTGATAGATACACCTCCAGGCAATGCAGACAATTACATACCTATGTACAGTGCAAAGTCATGATAACAGTAATTCTATCTAGCATGAAATATCTCCTGATGCATATAGCAAAGGGAAACCACAGACATGGTGGGAGGAGAGCCAGCTTCCAGTTGTGTCCTCCATTTTTCATATTAAAGGGGAAGTCTGGGCAAAATAATTTTAAGATATGTTATTGCTCAACAAAAGTTATGAAAATTACTAATAGACACTTATTATGGGAAATGCAGCTATAGAGCATTTTCTCTGCACTTACTATAGCATGGCGTGTTCAGGTCTCTGTAAAGTTGATGTCACGTCACATAAATTGCCTACTCCTGCTGCTCCAGTCTGTCCCACCGCTGCAGCAGAAGTCGGCAGTTTACGTGACGTGACGTCACCAACTTTACAGAGACCTGAACAAGCCATGCTGTAGTAAGTGCAGGGAAAATGCAATATAGGTTCGTTTCCCATTATAAGTGTCGGGTGATGCTGTTATTGTCCTAAAAACTTTAAAACTTGCAGCCCTGTGTCAAATTGGCGTGGCCTAAAGTGTCTGTGCCCTAGGCCTGTGACACCAGTCTGTCCCTTCTCCCCACCCTCTTAATCATGGCAGGATTTCTTCTATTTACCACTTGTCTGAACACTGCACAGGTGCCTTAATGATCCAGCACATGTGCAGTGTTCAGACAAGAGATGATTAGGAGAAATCCTACCCAGGGGCGTTCCTAATGATGAAGAGGGCAGGGAGGAGGATGGAGAGGCGGTGCAGGCCTAGGGCACAGACACTCTAGGCCACACCAATGTGACACAGGGCTGCAAGTCTAAGAGTTGTTTTTAGGACAATAACTGCATTGCCTACAGAATGGATTAAAAACAGCTATCTGAAGGTACAAGCGAATTGGGGGAGGGGGGGCAGATTGTGGGTACAGAGTCGCTTTAAAACAAGGTCGGCATATGTTATTGTTGTTCATAAGAACCAGCCAATGAGCTTCAGCCTGGGAAACTTAACTCCCATTGCAAGACCAACCCACCTTGTGGCAATTTGTGAAGAAACTTTGCTAGCCACAAGGTTTCTGAGCTGCCCAGTGCTGAATCTGTTGTCTAGTAATAATGTCCTTTTACTTACAATATATTTCGATTTCTTGCTGAGCATTATACAGTACTGTGCTAAGGTTTTAGGGACAGATCAGCAAAATTCTGCAAAGCAAGTATGAGCAGAAAATGCAAAGTGAATAAGCAGAAAAGAGATGAGATCAGTATTTCATGTGACCGCCTCTGCCTTCAGATCAGCATTACTTCTTCTCAGTACTTGTACATATAGGGAAGAGCTTGGCAGGGAGGTTGTTCCAGACATCTTGGATAGAGATGAGTGAACCTCGGGCATGCTCGAGTCCATCCGAACCCGAACTTTCGGCATTTGATTAGTGGTGGCTGCTGAAGTTGGATAAAGCCCTAAGGCTATGTGGAAAACATGGATATAGTCATTGGCTATATCCATGTTTTCCAGACAACCTTAGAGCTTTATCCAAGTTCAGCAGCCCCCGCTAATCAAATACCGAACGTTCGGGTTCGGATGGACTCAAACCCGAACGCAGTTCGCTCATCTCTAATCTTGGAGAAGTAACCACAGACCTTCTGTAGATGTGGCTGCTCAGGTCCTTCTGTCTCATCTTGTAGTCCCACACAGTCCCACTGGATGATGTTGAGATCAGGACTCTGTGGGCGGCATATCATTACTTCTTGTTCTTCTTTTGGCTAAATATAGATATTAAGGGTATATTCACACGAACGGTCTCGCAGCGAGAATCTCGCTGCGAGACCGTTCGTGTGAATATACCCTAAAGGGATATTTCATTTTAAAAAAACTTTTGATATGTCGCTGCCCATGGGGTTAACATAGTAAACAGCATATGCTTACCTTTCCGCGCTCCCCCGGTGTCCTCCTACGGATCTCCGATGTGCCACTGAGATGGTCCCGCCTCCACTTCTGCCGTGGCCAGTGATTATGCAAAAGAGGAGTCCGTGGAGCCTCATTGAAGAGTCTCAAAACACAGGACTAGCCAGATATCCCTCCGGGAAGGACCCAGCCAAGTGGCAGCTCCTATTAGGAAACCACCAAATCCACCATATTAAGTGGCCCTATATGTCAGTGTAATGACAAGGGATAAACAGGAGCTGCCACTTGGCTTGGTCCTTCCCGGAGGGATATCAGGCTAGTCCTGTGTTTTGAGACTCTTCAATGAGGCTCCACGGACTCCTCTTTTGCATACTCATGTTTCCCAGGGGGCAATGCACCTAGGACTTCACTGCATTGAGCGCTTTCACTAGCAGCCGGCAGTGTTGTCATTTGGCTGTTCTCCCTGACTTCAGCAATCTGTTTCTCTTGTGGCCAGTGATTGGCTGGCCGGGCTGTCACTGGATGTTTGGGGTTGTCCTCCTGCAGAATGAAAATTTGGTGCTGATCAGACGCCTCTCTGATGGGAGGCAAACTACTTAGCATTTTTTTGACAACTGCCTAGAACATTTGCACAACATTATATTTCTCTACATTTAGGCTTCGTTCCCACTGAGCAAAACTAGCGGAATTCCGTGGCAGAAATGCCGTTAGCCTCCCTCTCATAATGGGAATCTATGGGAGGCGCGCGCTCCTGCTTTGTCCGCGCTGAAGAATAGATTCCCATTATGAGAGGGAGGCTAACGGCATTCCACGGCGAACAATTCCTTTGTGGAATTCCGCTAGTTTTGCTCAGTGGGAACGAAGACTTAGAGAATAATTTTTTTATATAACGAGGAAATTCAGTAGTAAAATTAAAGGGGTTATCCAGCGAAAATCTTTTTCTTTCAGACCAACTGGTATCAGAGAGTTATATTGATTTGTAATTTACTTCAACTTAAAAATCTCAAGTCTTCCAATACTTATCAGCTGCTGTATGTCCTGCAGGAAATGTTACTTTATTTTCAGTCTTACACACTGCTCTCTGCTGCCACCTCTGTCAAAGACAGGAATTGTCCAGAGCAGAAGCAAATCCACATAGAAAACCTCTCCTGCTCTGTACAGTTCCTGTCTCGGACAGAGGTGGCAGCAGAGAGCACTGTGTCAGACTGAAAAATAAAAACATTTCCTGTCGCACATACAGCAGCTGATAAGTATAGGAAGACTATAGATTTTTAAATTGAAGTAAATTACAAATCTATATAACTTTCTGAAACCATTTGATTTGAAAGAAAAAGATTTTTTAGGATCATATCTTTAATAGATCCCGTAAAAAAAAGGAGCAATGAAACCAGTATGAACATAACCTTAATAGGATGCAAGTAAATGCTGTTGATGCAGTCATATACTTCACTGGAAGGAACACAGGACACAACACTTTGTATGTAATTTCCCACTAATCTGAGTAATAGTCATATTAGCCAACCTATGCGCTATGCTGTCTGTCTCCCACAATGAGAAGGACTGAGCACTGTGCTGCTGTGTGCAAATATAATGCAGGATATATACAATCCACCAAAACCACCTCACCCCTCCCCAGCCCTCTTATCCATTCTACTATAAACCCACACGAATATGAGTAGAAACTCATATGGCAATGATTAATTCATGCAGTAGTGAATGGGGGGGAGGGGAGTTATGTGCTGGCAAAACTATTGCCAGCTCTGAATAGGCACTGGGAGGTGTAGAGCAGACTTACCTGTGCTCCTGATCATACAATTTGCATGGCTTAAGGCCTCATTCCTATGTTCTGTGTTTTAAACGGAGCGGACAAAATCACACTCCGTGAAAAACACTGGACATGTAAGTGAGGCCTTCAACCATGCAAATTGCATCCATTCGGATGCGCTGGGTTTGGGGTCGGGGGAGTGGTGACAAGGGCTGTGGAGATGGAAGCAGTGACAGGAGCAGGGCAGAGATAGCAGCAGGTGACAGGAGCGGGGGGAGAGACAGGAGCCCTGACAGGAGCGGGAAAGAGATGGGAGTGGGTGACAGGAGCAGGGAGAGGGGAGCAGGTGACAGGAGCGGGGGAGATGGGAGTGGGTGACAGGAGCAGGGAGATGGGAGCAGGGGACAGGAGCAGGGAGATGGGAGCAGGGGACAGGAGCAGGGAGATGGGAGCAGGGGACAGGAGCAGGGAGATGGGAGCAGGGGACAGGAGCAGGGAGATGGGAGCGGGTGACAGGAGCAGAGAGATGGGAGCAGGTGACAGGAGCAGGGAGATGGGAGCAGTGACAGAAGCGGGGGAGATGGGAGCGGGTGACACAAGTGGGGGAGACTGGAGCTGGTGACAGGAGCGGGGGAGATGGGAGTGGGTGACAGGAGCGGGGGAGATGGGAGCAGGGGACAGGAGTGGGGAGATGGGAGCAGGGGACAGGAGTGGGGAGATGGGAGCAGGTGACAGGAGCAGGGAGATGGGAGTGGGTGACAGGAGCAGGGAGATGGGAGTGGGTGACAGGAGCAGGGGAGATGGGAGCAGGTGAAAGGAGCAAGGAGATGGGAGCAGGTGACAGGAGCAGGTGACAGGAGCAGGGAGATGGGAGCAGGGGACAGGAGTGGGGAGATGGGAGCAGGTGACAGGAGCAGGGAGATGGGAGCAGGTGACAGGAGCGGGGAGATGGGAGCAGGTGACAGGAGCAGGGAGATGGGAGCAGGTGACAGGAGCGGGGAGATGGGAGCAGGTGACAGGAGCAAGGAAATGGGAGCAGGTGACAAGAGCAGAGAGATGGAAGCAGGTGACAGGAGCATGGAAATGGGAGCAGGTGACATGAGCAGGGAGATGGGAGCGGGTGACAGGAGCAGAGAGATGGGAGCAGGTGACAGGAGCAGGGAAATCAGAGCAGGTGACAGGAGCAGGGAGATGGGAGCAGGTGACAGGAGCAGGGAGATGGGAGCGGGTGACAGGAGCAGAGAGATGGGAGCTGGTGACAGAAGCTGGGGAGATGGGAGTGGGTGACAGGAGTGGGGGAGATGGGAGTGGGTGACAGGAGCAGCGAGATGGGAGCAGGTGACAGGATCAGGGAGATGGGAGCGGGTGACAGGAGCAGAGAGATGGGAGCAGTGACAGAAGCGGGGGAGATGGGAGCGGGTGACACAAGTGGGGGAGACTGGAGCTGGTGACAGGAGCGGGGGAGATGGGAGTGGGTGACAGGAGCGGGGGAGATGGGAGCTGGTGACAGAAGCGGGGGAGATGGGAGTGGGTGACAGGAGCGGGGGAGATGGGAGTGGGTGACAGGAGCGGGGGAGATGGGAGTGGGTGACAGGAGCGGGGGAGATGGGAGTGGGTGACAGGAGCGGGGGAGATGGGAGTGGGTGACAGGAGTGAGGAGTTGGGAGCAGGTGACAGGAGAGGGGGAGATAGAAGCAAGTCACATGAGTGGGTGAGATGGAAGTGGGTGACAGGAGCGGGGAGATGGGAGCGGTGACATGAGTGGGGGAGATGGGAGTAGGTGACAGGAGCGAGGAGATAGGAGCCCGTGACAGGAGCAGGGGAGATGGGAACGGTTACAGAAGCGGGGACATCCATGCCGCCATCCGCACTATGACCTGTCCTATTTTTTCTGCGGCAACGATCACGGCACAGATGACGACACAAATAGTATGAATGCACACATAGGATTTAATGGGCCCTAAAATTGTCTGTGGTCGTGGATCTACAACCACGGACAATTTTACGGGACGTGTGAATAAGGCCTAAGAAATGTCTATATATTTCGTAACCGTGGGCTGGTGAAGAGGCAGAATTTATGATGATAGTATATACACTATTATATACACTATTAAAGGACAACATATAGACTGAGAGATTAAAATATAAAGATAAATTATCTTTAATTTCTTTTAAAAATTTATAACAGCCCACAGAGAAGGTGAGTGCGGATCTGCGAGCTTCGAGTCCCCTGTCCAGGAGATAAGAGGAGTTACGGGTAGAAGATAAATGGGTGGAATACCTACCGCATGATATATAGAACAGAGGGATAGATAGAAAGAAATTACAGTTAGAGAGTAGAGATAATGGTATTGTCCTCAGGACACCCACCTGTGGAGGGGGTCTTCTAGTCCTCTCTTTGGTACAAAAGTATGGTTTGGTATCCATTGGATGTTAATTGTGATACTATGATATTACTGTTGGTAATCTGATGTAAGAATCTATGGGAGAAAGTGATTTTATAATGATCCGTTCTTCCCTTTTAGGGTGCGTTCACACTGAGGAATCCGTGGAGAACATCCCGCAGATTATGCCTCTCACCCCGCACGCTCGTCTCTCCGCCTATGCCATAGACTCCATTCTAGGCTCAGGTCGATTCTGCCTTCTGCAGATGGCGGAATCGGCCTGACTGAGCCTAGAATGGAGTCTATGCCATGAGTCTATGGCATGAGTCAAGCGGGAGCATACGAGGTGAGCGGCGGAATCCGTGGCACTGGTTCCTCAGTGTGAACACACCCTGAAAGTTTGACAACATTGAAAAAAAAGAGGCAGAATTTACACATAGCTCATGTTTATTTCCTTACTTGTCCAAATTTAATGTTCAAGTACCTTTTTTAGGGTGTTTTGTATCTTTAAGTGTATCAGTTTTTATTTTCTGTTTGTTATTTTAGGCTGGGTTCACACTACGTATATTTCAGTCAGTATATGATGGGAGCGGGGGAGACTGTATTCATAAGCTGGGAGCTGGGAGCGGGGGAGACTGTATTCATAAACGCCGCGCTGTAATGAATCAGCCACGCGGTGCTGTTACTACAGCGCGGCGCTTATGAATACAGTCTCCCCCACTCCCAGCATCTAATTACAGATGCTGTCCGGGCGCGGGGGGACTCCGGTACATGCATTCCACGTCCGTGATCCATCAGGATCACGGAACGTGGGAATGCAGCCTTAGAGATCCCCTCCCACACTCATCCGCATGCTGCCGCCGTGTGTAGTGGCGGCGGCAGCGAGCGGGGAACGAGGAGCAAACGAGCGCTGACAGCGCTACTTTGCTCCTCACAGTCGGCCCATGGAATAGGGAATTTAGAGAAAGAAATCACTCCGCTCCTGGTACATTGTTTGAACACTACTGACCTTATTACCAGTATATTACTCGTATAAACAGTAAAAATATATTCAAAAGCAGAGATGTACGTTTCTTTAATCAGTATAAATACATGTAGTTTATTTCAAAAGACTAACACATATACTAGCAATAGTGACAAGAAATAAAGAAACCCAGGCGAAAAAAGGTCAAAGGCAATAGTTTCCTGAGGATCCCTAATACTAGTATATTAAAAGGCCTGATGGTCACTATTACACATAACTGCGGTTGTTGTGCAAGGAGGTGGCACAGTGAACACTTCCTTATTACAATCCTTAGGAAGACCACAGCCTCAGGCTTCAATACATTCACACATATTTGAAAAGTCTCATCATGAACAAAACAAAAACCTAAAAAAAAAACAAGGAGGGCTGAAAATTAACAAGCAAATACTTACCTACACCGGTGCCCCCACAGTGCCACAGCTTATGGTAACCCAATGGTCTCCCGTATCTCCTGTATTAAGTGCAGCAAGAGTTAGACCTACACAATAAAGTGTTGTCTTTGGTTTCTGTCTCCTCGTCCATGAATAAAGAAAACTTACGAGGGTCAAATAAAAACGTTAATTAAGTTAATCACCGGGGGCATCACAGATGTTGTTGCAAGTGGCAACTGGTAGACCCACAGAGCAGCAATTGAAATTATCACAGTGGATCATTGGAGCTACCTTGGGTGACTGCAACAATGTAGACACAAACAGAAAACCTGAGGGACCCCATTAAAGTTTTTGAGGTCTGTCAAGCTCTGTTTGTGTCCATTGTCGCCTTGTACACAGTGTGGAACTAGCCTAAAGGCAGCTGCCACTTAGCCTGTCTTTTATCCATCAGCCTCCATTTAGCACAAGCACTGGGACCAGGAGAGTAACTACCACCATAGCAGCCATAGCAACTGCTACGGGGTCCACCGCATCAGGGAGCCCAGTGGCCCACTCTTGCAATACACTGGGCCCCCTGAGAAGTCATAATTTGCAGCACCCAGTGGCCTTCAGGGTGCTGCATATATCCCTTTAACTGTAAGTGCTCCTGATAAGCACTTGCAGTTAAATGTTAAAGGTCATGACTACACTTGATGTGTTTTGTGGTCAGTTGGGAGGGGCCCAATCAAAAGTTTTCTATGGGGCCCAGACATTTCTAGTTAAGCCCCTGGCTGGGACAGTCCTGTTGCAAATGTTAAAGGTTCCGTAAAGCCATATTTAGAGCCCAAAAAAACAACACATTCTGAGCAGTATACTTTTTTTTTTTTTTTTTAACATGGGCCCCTATGTATTGCAGCTGCATTGTGATATACATAGTAGGTATATACTACATGTATGCACCAGGTACTCTGTAATGAGTGCTTATAGTTAAAGTGACTCTGTACCCACAATCTGCCCACCCAAAACCGCTTGTACCTTCGGATGGCTGATCTTGTACCTCCAAGATCTGTCCTGGGGTCCGTTCGGCAGGTGATGCAGTTATTGTCCTAAAAAACAACTTTTAGGCTTGCGTCCCTGTGCCAAACTGGCGGGGCCTAGAGTGTCTGTGCATTAGGCTGGCACAACCTCTCCATCCCTCCTCATCATTAGGAATGCTCCAGGCAGATTTTCTCCTATTCCTCACCCGAGTAAGCATGGCACATGGGCTGGATTGTTAAGGCACCTGTGCAGTGTTCACTGCAGAGGAATAGGAAAAATCCTGCCAGTGGCATTACTAATGATGAGGAGGTTGAAGAGGAGGGATGAAAGGGATGGAGCAAAGCACAGATACTCTAGGCCATGGCCGTTTGTCACAGGGCTGCAAGTTTAAAAGTTGTTTTTTAGGACAATAACTGCATCACCTGCCGAATGGACCCCAGGACAGGTCTTGGATTAAAAGCAGCTATATGAAGGTACAAGCGGTTTGGGGGGGGGGGGGGGGGAGATTGTGGGTACAGAGTCGCTTTAGATGAGGCACACTGACAAAGCAAGGAGTCATTGGCTCCCCACCCTGCTATTCACTATTGTGGCTGCAGGCAGCATTTTGCCTGTAGTCACAAGAAGATTCTTTATCCACTGAGCTCCGAGGTACATGTAAGGTCCTTCAGTGCCGTTTGCAGAATCTGATGGACTGTGCAGGATCCAAAGTTTTTGTGTGTTTTTTTTATATTACTAGGGGGAGGTTGCCTACATGGTTGTTACGGAGGGGGATTAGCTACATACTGGACAGGGATTATCATAATGGGGAGGGGGCACTATTTACTGGTGAGAACTACCAGGGCCCAGGGGGGAAACTACCAAGGAGCTACCTACAGGGGCATTACCTACATGAGGAACACTACCTACTGGGGGTGGGTTAACTACAGGGAGTATCTACATGGAGGATACTACCAACTGGTGGCTTACCTACTATATGGATACACAGAGGGGGCCTAACTATTATGTGGGGTCACAAGGGGGCCTAACTGCTATAAGGGGTAAAGAGAGGACCTAACAACTATTAGGATGCATAGAGTGGGCCCAATTACTATATTTACAGTATATTGTGCATTTGATAAATGTATATTTTAGTATAGTCCACTTGGGAAAACCCTCTATAAGCCAGAAAGGAGAGTTGCTGTGACCATTCCATGAATAACATGATAAGCCATTTATTTGAATCACCAGCATATAATAACATGGTTCTTTTAAAATGGTCATCACAGGGGAAATGTATGACCACATGCAATACCCCCATTAAATGTCACATGGTCTCTAAAGATTAGAGAAGCCTAAATACAGTAATCAGCTAATCTCATTTTAGCATGCCTGTTAGACAAGTAGCTGTCTCTGTAAAACACGTCCTATAAGTACAGATCAGTAGGACAAGTTTTGTTTAGGACCCCTTTATATGACCTAATCTCCAACTATCAGTGGTCACAAACAAGCACCAACCAGTTATTATGTGCCCCTTGTATACTGGTATTATTGGTAATAATGGCCTGCAACTAACCTGCTGTAATTTATAGCAGCAGTGTAGTGGAAGAAATTGTAACAAATCGTCCACATGCTGTAAAGTGATCTGTACAGCATTACAGCGTCATGTGACACCAGTAGACAGTAGTGGATTATAATAGGGGCGTTTCGGGCGGCAGCCCGGGGCCCTGAACTCCTGGGGGCCCATGACCTCCCAAAAAGACTTATACTTTCAGTGGTTTACCGTCTCCTAGCTACAATTCCGCCATGATTTGCAAAAAATCACTGTTTTTTTTATGGCAATTTTGCACAAATCAGGACATCATGGCATTATCTGTCCTGTACTATGAACGCCAGGCTAGTACTACCATAGTTACAGTGGGGTGGGGGGGTGAACAGCCCGATGCCTGTGGTAAAGTTAATCCGCCCCTGCCAGTAGATAGATAGCATCAATACAAGACAATAGCAGCTCCCTGTGGAATGCTCTCTCCAAAGATCACAGAGCACACAGTGATGTTTTTTTTTTTTTTTTATTGATCTCAAGGGGACAAAGTCGGTGTTTTGTTGTCTATGTCCATGAGTCTTGCTGTAAAGCACGTCACTAAATGCTGTTAAGAACAGACCAAGCAATATGGCAGCCCCCATAACAATGTAGAAAAAAATCAGTCAGAAAACAGAAACAGATTAGAATAAAAGAAGAAGCTTTAGTATCTGACTCTAATTAGTAAAAGAAAATTTAGGTGACACATTCCCTTTAAATTAATTTTTTTGTACATGTATACAGTATTTGATGTCCAAAAAAACTCAGAATACATTCAAAATATGTCCACAAACGTTCATAAAACACAGCAGCCATATTGCATCAATGTCTTTTTTTTCTATATTGGTAAACCTGTTCGCTAAGATACTGTTTTTTCCTATGTAAACTTGATGTAGAGGCGGTCAGACAGTGAATCTTTTTCCTCCTCCACCACTAATAGCGTGTTATTGCCTGCACAGTATATACCACTGCCAGTGATGTATACATAGGAAAAATGTGTTCTCCCTCCCTGGGCCATACAGTAAGCTGACAGGCTGGGACCTGCACAATGACTAGACCAGCACTAAGCTGCATAGAGATCAGTTTACAGGTATTTTCACAGCCTCCTCTATTGCTCATAAGATCCACCCAACTTTTTTTTTTTTTCTTAAAGTAACAATCCCTTTTGTGCTGCAGCTTCCCACTTGTATCACTGCAGCCAGCAGATGAGTAGTCCAAGCCAGGGAGCTCTCTGCAGCTGAAGTCACTATTTTACTCAAGACTCCCTCCAAGCCCTGCAACCATGCTGAAGGTCTTTGTGGAATCTGCTGTGAATATCCCCAAAACCAAGCTTGGGAAACCAGATCCTATAGTGACCCTCACCTTCAGAGGTAAGGACCAGGCATCCAGTTAATATTTGGGAGCCTGTACTGTCTGCAGCTGTATACACAGTATTCCTCAGTCCTGCAGCTACCCATAACTTCCATGTAATAAGCTGTTTTTTTTTCCTCTTTACCAAGGACAAAACTGCCTTTGAGCTATGAATGGTAATAGGTCTGGCTATGCTTTAGCTAGCATTACGCACAATGGCTGCTCTTCTAATGCCACTTGGTATTAGGGAAAGTCTGAGACGCACACAGAATCCCTACCTAGCATGCTGTGACTTGTTGTTCGTCTGAGCTATCGGAATGCCACAGGTCTGGTCTTTCAGGGATAATAAAGAGTTAAGTCCTTTGTTGGTTATGGAAATATGTCAGTAGCTGTACACGGTGTTATTGGTGTAAACTGTCCGTGTTGCTAGGTTGTCTATTGTGCACATTGGATTTTTTTTTCGATTAGGTTTATGCATCTTTTCTCCTCTTTTTTTGAATGAGCATCACAGGGCGTGACAAATATGTGGCACATGCTGCTTTGTATGAGATGGGAATGTGGGGGTGATGGATCCGTATGTTAAATGAATGGCACAATCTCATGGCATCAGTTTTATGCACAAAAACTGTTACTAAAGAGTTAACCCCCCCACCCCCACCCCTAAACTGAACAAATTTTCCAATTTTTCAAAAATAAAACTTAAAGATGTTGTCTTATTAGGTTATCCCCTGCCCATATGGATATCAGAGGTGATCCCCTTGCTCAGGACTCCCCCCTATTAGCCTAAGTGGAGTATAGACCCACAGGGGTGTTGCGAAACTCCAACTCCAATCATGCCTGGACAGCCAAAGTCATGATGGAAGTTGTAGTTTTGCAACAGCTGGAGAGCCTGAGTTTGACACCTGTGCACTACAAAGTGTGGCGCCTGCTTGTAGAACTTGAAAGTAGCAATATTATACTAATTATTTTATCTAGAAACGGTGCCACACCTGTCCTCAGGTTCTGTGCGGTGCAACAACCCATCTCAATTCATTTCAATAGAACTGAGCTGCAATACCGCGTACAAACTGAGGACAAGAGTGGCGCTGTTTATTTAAGAAAGCAGCTATGTTAAAAATCTGGACAATCTCTTTAAATTGGTTTTTACAAAGTTAAAAATGATCCTCTATCCACATGTTAAGGGATCGTTAGCTGATTGTTGGGTTACTAGGACCCCCACTGATCATGGAGACCGATGTCATTTATCACCAGAGTGAATTAAGTGACAGTACACATGCTCAGCCACGGCTATGGAGGGAGGCACACCAAACTGAAATAACAATGACTATCTAGGCTGTCAAGCAGCTGATTGTTGGGGAGTTGGACCACCACTAATCTAGGTTTAAAGTGACTGTACCACCAGGCCCAGGCTGAAGCACTGGAGGCAGGCGGACCCACCCTTAGTGGGAGGAAACCCCAGCCTCTGCATGACGTGACTCCATTAGAATCAATGGAACCCTATCATAGAGGGGCTAGGGTTTCCTCCCACTAAGGAGGGGGGGGGGGTCGGTCCACCTCCAGTGCTTCAGCCAGGGCCTGGTGGTACAGTCACTTTAACCCAAGTGTATTACATGCCATTTGGCTGCTGTATGACAGATACAAGTCCTGGCCTGACTGTTGGTCTGGTGAGCCAACAAACTGGTATTGATTCAGGCAGTCAGACCCCCGGCAGGCCAAGGCTAAATTCACAAGTGAAACTGGCTCACTTGCCCCTAGAAACCAATCAGATTCCACTTTACATTCCTCACAGACTCTTGAAAGGTGAAATCTGATTGGTTCCTAGGGGCAACTGAGCCAGTTTTACTTCACAACACGTTTGATAAATCAGCCCCAACATCTTTTTTTATGGTAACTTTTTGAACTTGCGTCATTTTGAGGCCAAATAATGTCCGTTATTTTACAACGATGTCCATGATTTCAAAATAACAGACGTGATTTGGCATCAAAATGACGAATATCCAAAAAGAGGGTTGCGGAATGGCCATAAAAGGCGTTGTGTGAACCTAGCCCAAGGTTTGCAGCCGTAATACAGACACAAAAGTACATCCGCGTTAGGCCTGTGTTAAACCAGTATGAGTTAATACCGCAATGATATTTGCCAATACTTATTGTGCTGCTTACAATTCCTTATTGTGTCGCTATCAGTGTATTGGAACATGTTTTACATTCAGTGGCTGAAGAAATCCCCAACCTTATATTCTCCCAGCAGTCTGCTACAATTGTATCCAGCCTAGTTTACTGTTTGCTGTTTTTCTAACCTTCTTTGTTTCTTAACCCCTTGACCCTTGAAGGAATTAATACAGTTACTTATTGTAGAGGAGAAACCTAACAGCAGACTGTATGGTTCCTATTATGAATGGCTTTGTACTATTAACCCATTAACCCCCCATCAGCTGATGGAATGAAAACATTGGAGGAGTGGTCTCCCTGTTTGTTGTCAGTCTGCATGAAACATGTCCACACAGGAATATATAGTCCACATACCCAGCTCTCTGGACGATCTATTGGGATGCGTCATCTAGTAGTGAATGCAATGACTGTGTAAAATTCACTATTGGTAGTATCCCTACTATAGATGAGTGGGGATATTCCATGAAAATATAAGTATTATAGAAGACATATAGTAGCTCTTTTTTTTTCTTTCAAATTAACTGGTTTCATAAAGTTATATAGATTTGTAATTTACTTCTATTTAAAAATCTCAAATCTCAGTACTTATCAGCTGCTGTAGGTCCTGCAGGAAGTGGTGTATTCTTTCCAGTCTGACACAGTGCTCTCTGCTGCCACCTCTGTCCGAGACAGGATCTGTCCAGAGCAGGAGAGGTTTTCTATGGGGATTTGCTCCTGCTCTAGAAGTAAATTACAAATCTATATAACTTTTTGAAACCAGCTGATTTGAAACAAAAAAGGTTTTCGCCGGACTACCCCTTTTAAGCCCTGTTACAGGTCTTGCAGTGAGACTCATGACCTTCACGGTCTGGCTCTAATCTTTCATCACAATCACTAGAACCACTCACAGAGAATATGGCAGATGTGAGCAGATGTCAGCCTATATCACTGAGATGTTTGTCATGGAGTAACCCCTTCAAGTATTTTAAGTGTTTAGGTTCACATTACTGCACAGTACTCCCCCCACCCCCTTACTTTTTTCTTTTTTTCCTTATTCTAGTGTTTTTGACTGAAAGAGTAGTACCAAACCTTGGAGCATGGGTCTCCAAACTGTGGCCCTCCAGCTGTTGGGGAACTACAACTCCCATCATACCTGGACAGCTAAAGCTTTGGATTTGGCTGTCCAGGCATGATGGGAAATGTAGTTTTGCAACAGCTGGAGGGCCGCAGTTTGGAGAACCATGAGCTTCTGGTCCCCAGTGCTCAGTGTAACAGGACTGTACCTTTCGTCTGCTATTTATACTACTGACGCTTTCTTATATGAAAGAGAATTTTATGGGTGTAATGCCCAGGTATAACTGCCACCACTGCACCCCTTAGGTGGGTTTACATAAAAGAGATTCTGGCACAAGTTTTTAAATTTACTTGTATTACAAAAATAAATACATAAAACTCAGCTGCTGTATGTCCAGCAGGAAGTGGTGTATTCTTCCAGTATGACACAGTGCTCTCTGCTGCCACCTCTGTCCCAGTCAGGAACTGTATGTAGAACAGGAGAGGTTTTCTATAAGGATTCAATAAAACTCTGGACAGTTCCTGACATAGACAGAGGTGGCAGCAGAGAGCACTGTGTCAGACTGGAAAAAATACACCACTTCCTGCAGGATATACAGCAGCTGACAAGTACTGGAATACTTAAATTTGAAAATGGAAGTCATTTACAAATTTGTACAACTTTTAGACACCAGTTAATGTGAAAACAATCCTTTCCCTATTCGCCCTATGACAGCACCCCTGGAGAGCGTCCTTCCCCTTCCCAAAAGACAGGAAACAGCCGCCAAGGATGAAAGCTTTAAAAGGGGCAGGACCGACCCCAAACTCCAGTTCTGTTTCCTGTCTTCTAGGAAGAGGGAGAGTGAGACTGCAGTCTCACTCTCCCAGGAAGGATCGCCGAGGAATGAGAACTGAGGCGCCCGGTCCCTATGATTAGTCCTCAGGACAACGGGTTACCTGTGCCTGGCGTAACTCTTCTGGGGGAAGCCGCCGGCCAGTCTGGATTGTCCCGGTCCGTCGGGCCTCCTGTTCACCCTCACCTCTCGCGCGGATGTCAGCAGGGAGACGCGGTGAGTGCCGGTCTGTCCGGGCGTCCTTTCCTGGGCCTCCCAGGGCGGCAGCCTGGTGTCAGGTACGAGCGCTCCTATAGGAGCGCTTCCGGGGTCTGTCGTGCATCCCGGCTGGCGTGTGACGTCACTTCCGCGGGACGTCTGACGACTTCCGGTGCGGCCTAGACGCAAACGGCGGCCTTTCCTGGAGGGGACAGGGAGGCGGCGGATCAGCCAGGTACGATACCGAAACCTCCGGGCGGGCTCCGTTAGTGGGAGGGGTAGGCGAGGGGCCGTGCTCCGAACCTCCACCGGAAGTGGAGAGGGAGGGGGCAAAAAAGCTCCCTTTAAAAGGAACAGGAGGCCTAGACAGAGGTGTGTGCTCCTCGGACGGGACGCCAGCCAGTTCCAGGACCAGGCAGAGTGGAAGTTTTTCCCGTGTATACTGCCCCTTCTGCTGATTCTGCAGCATGGAAGAACCAGAGCACACTGAATCCCAAGAGACCGGGTCGGAGGTGACTGTGATGGTCGGGTGAGAGGGGTTGTACCCCAACATGGTTTATTCCCCCTATAATGGTTTTCATATGTATTTTAGGAAGGTTCCAAAAGACCTAAAGCTAAAAAAGAATGTGCCATGTGTAGGAAGAAATTACAATCATCCTATTCCAAGAACCTCTGTAATACATGCATTACTAAAGTCATGCAGGAAGAAGCTCCATCTTTCATGGCTACTGTTAAGTAAGAATGTATTTTTTAGGGGGTTCTTTGTTCGGAGTTTTTTATTATTACCCCGAATGGTTTTTTTCTGACAAATTCTTAAATTCCTTGCAGAACCCTCATTAAGAATGAGATCAGATCCTCCATTTCATCTGACAAGCCTTCTACCTCTACCTCTCAGCTAGAGGTTTCTGCGCTGTCTCCCTCTGGTCCTATGTCTCCTCAGGAGCCTATCCAGATTGAGGATGAGGAGGAGGGGGAATACAGGGAGTCTTCTGATTCTGAGGAGGATTCTGCTGGAAAAGCGTTGTTCCCTATTGACAGTGTGGACGCTTTAGTTAAGGCTGTTAGAAATACTATGAAAGTGGAGGAATTCAAGGAACAACTGTCTGTACAGGACAAAATGTTTGAGGGTCTGGCTCCTAGGAAAAAGAAAGTATTTCCATTACATAAGAATATTAAGGACTTAATCCAGAGGGAGTGGAATAAGCCAGACCGGAAGTTCTTTGTTCCCAGAACCCTCAAACGAAAGTATCCGTTTGATGAGATAGAAACGGAATATTGGGACAGGCCCCCTATGGTGGATCCAGCAGTAGCAAAAATTTGTAAAGGGGCCTTCCTTCCATTTGAGGATACTGGAGTGTTGAGAGACCCAATGGATAAAAAGGCTGATGGGTTTCTTAGAAAGAGTTGGGAGGCGACAGCGGCTTTATTTAAGCCTGTTGCAGCTACTACTTCGGTTGCTAGGTCAGTAAAGATGTGGTTAACTGACCTTGAGTCTAGTATTAAAGATGGTACTCCTAGAGATGAATTAATTAAGTCTCTCCCATCTCTTGCTAATGCCTTAGACTTTATGTCAGATGCATCTGATGACGCACTCAGACTTATAGCAAAATCCACGGCTTTCTCTAATTCAGCCCGTAGGGCTTTATGGATTAAGGACTGGAAAGGGGACATGGCCTCCAAATCACGCCTCTGTGCTATGCCATGTCAAGGTCAATTTCTCTTTGGCCCAGCCCTGGACACTGTCTTGGAGAAGGCATCTGACAGGAAGAAGGGGTTCCCTTCAGTTGGGCCTCCTCCGGCTAAACGGCCCTTTCGTGGCAAGGGTAGGGGGGGAGCCCAATCTTCCTCATCTAGGGGGAAAAACTGGAAAGCACAGGGGAAAAGCAAAAATTTTTTGTTTCCCAAAAATGCGACAAGTAAAAAAGATGACAAGCAATGACGCCAGGCCACCTGTGGGGGGACGCTTGACCCTATTTCACCCAGAATGGGAAAAGATAAGCAGCAGCAGATGGGTGTTAGATTCAATAAATGTTGGTCTAAAACTAAAGATGTCGTCTCTCCCAGGTGGTCGTTTTGTCATTACAGATCTCAACAGGGATCCTCAAAAGCAGTCAGCTCTAGAATTAGAGATCCAGTCTCTTCTCCTAAAAAAGGTACTAGTCCCAGTCCCTCAGTCAGAGATAGGGAAGGGTTTCTACTCAACCCTATTTTTAGTAAAGAAACCCAATGGAACGTTCCGAACTATTATAAATCTGAAAGACCTAAATCAGCATTTATGCTACGAGAGGTTCAGGATGGAAACGATTCAATCAACCATCCTGAATCTCTCGAAGGACTGTTTTATGATGACACTGGACCTGAGAGATGCATATTATCATGTTCCAATTTTTCAGAGTCATCAGAAATACTTAAGAGTGGCAGTCCGAATCCAAAAGGAGATACGTCACTATCAGTTCCAGGCCCTCCCTTTCGGGCTTTGTCAGGCTCCCAGAGCCTTTACAAAGATTATTTCAGAGGTAATGGCCCACATAAGGGAGAGGGATGTGCTGATAGTCCCGTATCTGGACGATTTTTTGATCATAGGCCCTTCAGTAGAGATACTGACTCAACAGGGACTACTGGTACAGGAAATTTTAGCCAAACTAGGTCTAGAAGTAAATCTAGAGAAATCTTGTCTAGTACCAAGTCAGATATGTTCCTTCCTAGGGATCAGCCTCAATTCAATAGTCCAGACGTCTTTTCTCCCCCCGCAGAAAGTCTCAAACCTAGTATCACGGGTGATGGAATTAAAGAGAAGGGGCTCCTGCACCATCAGACAAGCAATGTCGGTTCTGGGGTTAATGACCTCAGCCATTCCAGGGGTTTGTTGGGCCCAATACCACTCCAGGAGGCTCCAGGCTCAAATTCTGGAGGTTTGGGACAAACACAGGTCTTCCCTGGAGATGCAGTTCTCCCTATCTCCACAGGTTTTGAGGTCGCTGGAGTGGTGGTTGGATCCCCAGAATCTATCCAGAGGTGTCCTCTGGGAAAAGGAGGAGATCTTCCAGATCACGACAGATGCCAGCCCAGGAGGGTGGGGAGCCCATGCGGAGGCCCTTCTGTTGCAGGGAAAATGGAATCCCAGGGAGGCAGAAGATCCACAAAATGTCAGGGAACTAAGAGCAGTGTTTTTTGCCCTGTTAGGCAGTTTAGGAAAGATAGAAGGGAAACATGTAAGAATACTGACGGACAACTCCACAGTAGTGGCTTACCTCAACCATCAGGGGGGGACGAGATCAGACAAGCTCATGAAAGTGTCTCACTTCATTTTCAGGTTGGTAGAACAGAAGATTCTTTCCCTATCGGCCCTCCACCTGAAGGGTTCAGAGAACGTGACCGCAGACTATCTGAGCAGAGTCTCTCTGAATCAGTCAGAATGGTGCCTCAGTCGGACAGTGTTCAGACAGATCACGGATTTATGGGGGAATCCAGTGATAGACCTGTTTGCCAACAGAGCCAATCGTCAAGTTCAGAGATTCTACTCTCTGAATCCAGTAGAGATGCCGTCAGGAGTGGACGCATTTGCTCAGGATTGGAGCAGAGATCTACTATATGCCTTTCCCCCCATACGTATGCTTCCCAGAATGCTAAGAAAGGTGAGGACAGACAGGGCCCTTATAATAGTCATTGCTCCCTTTTGGCCAAGAAGGGTATGGTTTTCCTGGCTGAGGAAACTCTCAATAGCCAGGCCATGGGTTCTTCCAGAGACCCAGGATCTCCTATTCCAGGGCCCAGTTCTGCATCCCACATCGCAGCATCTTCATCTGACGGCCTGGCTGTTGAGAGGCAACTAATGATGGATAGAGGTCTGTCCCCATCAGTTATTGATACACTCTTAGCTAGCAGAAAGAAAGTTACTTCACAGATCTACCTAAGGACGTGGAAAGTTTTTTGTAGGTTTATGGGATCTCCGATTAATGTCCTCAATCCACCTGACATAACCAAGATTCTAGAATTTCTACAAAAGGGTCTAGAATTAGGGCTAAGCACCAGTACCCTAAAGGTACAAATTTCAGCTTTAAGCGCTCTGTTTGACTTTCGTATTGCAGACCACCAATGGATAAAAAGATTTATAAAAGCATCAGACAGACTCAGACCCACAGTAAGATCAAACATCCCTCCATGGGATCTAAATATAGTGTTGTCGGCCCTGGCCCTCCCTCCTTTTGAACCTTTAGAGGAGCTTTCAGAGAAAAATCTATCCCTAAAACTTGCCTTTTTATTAGCTATAACTACGGCTAGGAGGGTAGGAGAGATTTCAGCCCTGTCTATTATCCATCCTTATATGACGGTACTAGAGGATAGAATCATTTTATCTCCTGATCCAGCTTTTTTACCCAAGGTGGTTACAGATTTCCACCGATCGCAGCAGGTAATTCTACCCTCCTTCTGTCCCGATCCAAAGAATGAGGGAGAACGTAGATTCCACAATCTGGATGTAAGACGTTGTCTCTTATTCTACCTGGAAAAAACTAAGGATTGGAGGAAATCTCAGAGGTTACTCCTTCTATTTCAGGGAAAGAATAGAGGTCAGGCTGCCTCCTCTAGATCGGTAGCTAGATGGATTAAGGAGGCCATTAGCTTAGCATACTCCTCGTCAGGATTAGCCCCTCCAACGGCTTTTGGGGCTCATTCAACCAGGGCAATCTCGACATCTTGGGCAGAAAGAGCAGCAGCATCAATATCTCAGATCTGTAGAGCAGCCACCTGGAGCTCACCACACACCTTTTTTAAGCATTATAGACTGCAGCTTCCAGGGTCAGAAGACCTTTCCTTTGGGAGAAAGGTGCTTCAGGCTGTAGTCCCTCCCTAATAAGAAAGCCTATTCTAGTCTCCAGGGGTGCTGTCATAGGGCGAATAGGGAAAACGTAAATTACTCACCGGTAATTGTTTTTCTGTGAGCCCATGACAGCACCCCTCATAATACCCACCCAGAAAGAGAGATATATAATGTATTATAAATTGAAATCGTACAAATTGGAAAGAGGGAATAAGAGTTATAAGAAGTAAGGAGAAATGAAGATAAAATTAAACCTTAGCTTCTTTTTTCATTTTTTTCATTTTTTTCAGCCCAAACAAGGGCAGATGGAAAAAGATTTTTCTCCGTGGAGGGGAAAGTGTTTTCTCTGCTGGAGAGCAGAGCTCTGTTTTATTCTAGATTCCTGAAAACTTGTTGTGAACTGGAGTTTGGGGTCGGTCCTGCCCCTTTTAAAGCTTTCATCCTTGGCGGCTGTTTCCTGTCTTTTGGGAAGGGGAAGGACGCTCTCCAGGGGTGCTGTCATGGGCTCACAGAAAAACAATTACCGGTGAGTAATTTACGTTTTTTCTCTGGAGTAGCCCTTTAAAGTGACTGTACCACCAGGCCCAGGCTGAAGCACTGGAGGCGGGCCGACCCCCCCTTTAGTTGAAGGAAACCCTAGCCCCTCTATGATAGGGTTCCATTGATTCTAATGGAATCGCGTCATGGAGGGGCTGGGGTTTCTTTCCACTGGGGGTGGGTCGGCCCGCCTCCAGTGCTTCAGCCTGGGCCTGGTGGTACAGTCACTTTAAGTGTCTAAACAGCATCCATGATGGAGAGTAAAATATGTGACAGGAATCTAAGGCTACCCCTTGGAAATAATGCACCATGTGAACATACCCTTCTAGCTATATAGCATGCCTCTGAGTGGTCACTTCCAATTCAGTCCTCAAAATCTTAAACATCCATGACAATAGTTTGAACATGGCCTTTTCATTCTTGCTGGCCTTCGATGGGACACATTTCTGCTATGTTTTCTATGCTAGGTATGGTGGTGTCTGTGAAAAATTACCATATGATAATCCCAGATGACAACAAGAAAACATCTGGCCCCGGTTTGTGATGCAACATGAGTTTTTACAGGACTTTGAAGTCCTGAAACTACTGACGTAGCTGGCCGAGCATCTGTGGAGGGGCCAACAGCTGGGGGGAGACGGCTCTGATGTAAGAGGGGCCTGAGAGGTTAGGGATAACTATGGGTAATGGAGAGAACAGTGATGAGGAAGCCAATGACTGTGCACACAGAGACAGTGATATCTATGTAAACCTGAAGACTTCCACCATTGGGATGTTATATGATGCCCAATCCCGCATGATTTCATGGAGCCCCAAGATTACTTTCTGTTCCATCCAGTGTCAGACTGGGGTATCACCAGATGAAATGATCCCGGGGGCCCACCAGTAAAGAACCAGTTAGAAACAGCATGGCAGTCAGTGTTTGTTCAGATTCTTAAGCTGAGGATCCTTTGGTGGACCAGTCCGACACTGGTTCCATCGATGTGCACAGGAGCTACTATGTATTAGGGTACAAACACACATACCGTATACGCAGCAGATACGCAGCAGATTTGATGCTGTGTTTAGTTATTTAGATCTAATCTGCTGCGTATCGCAGCAGTAAATACGCTGCGTATACGGTGTGTGTGTTTGTACCCTTATAGTTGTCCATTGGATTGTGTGCACAGTATGACTATAAATTCCTGTGGAAAATAACATGTCATGACTTTGTTTGCCATGACTCATGGTGGAAGTTGCTGTATAATGCTGGCCATACACATTAGATAGCTGTTGGCTCATGTGGCTGGCAGCAATTTCTCTTCACGCCCTGCACTCTTTGAACAATTTAAAGGCATTTTTGGGGGATATCCTATAGACTGATACTGTTGGATCTTTGCAGCTCAATTCCATTTAAAGGGGTTATCCAAGACTAGAATACACACTATGGGGGAGATTAATCAAACATGGTGTAAAGTGAAACTGGCTCAGTTGCCCCTAGCAACCAATCAGATTCCACCTTTCCTTTTCCAAAGAGTCTGTGAGGAATGAAAAGTGGAATCTGATTGGTTGCTAGGGGCAACTGAGCCAGTTTCACTGTACACCATGTTTGATAAATCTTTCCCAGTGACTTTCTTTAAAAAAAAAAAATATCACCACTCCTGTGCTCAGTTTGTGTGTGGTATTACAGTTCTGACCATTTATTTTAATGGGACTGGGGACAGGAGAGTTGCAATTTCTGGAAGAAACCCTTTTAAGTGAATGGGTCTAGGCTGTATACCAGGTACAGCTGCTACTAGTATACAGAGTTGTGGCTGGTGATGTAGATGCCTCCGCACCTTATCCCCCTGTAATCAGCTGACTGTAGGGGTGCTGGGAGTTGAACCCAAACTGGTCAAATATTGGTAACTATCCAAAGGATTGGATATGGCTATTTCAAGCTTGGTGTAATCTTATGGTTGGTCCCATGCTTTATGCTATTGAATGGTGGGAACTTGTGCAGGATTCCATTGTATATAGGATCGAGACTGTTTGCAAACAAGGGGGGAAGGAAACTGACCTAAGGGAGGGGAAAACAAATACCAGGCCCTTGTGGCCTGTGTGCTCAAGTCCTAAAACCATTCTCCCCTTATATGCTGAAATCTGAGCCCGTTCTGGCAGACGTTATATCCTGCATAATTTTCTGTTGAATCACTGCCTTTTTTTTTTTTCCTCCTTGTAATGACTTTGACTTGCAGCAGCGGAGAAACCTCCTCGTCCTATGTGTTTTATCTACTATAACTTTACACTTCATTAGGGGAATATTTGTATCTTGATCCTTTAGTGAAGATATTGGGATATTCCCTGTGTTGTATATACTATAATGGGAACAGGAGATCTATGCAGAGTTTCCATGTGGCTGAGACTGATGGTGAACAGCTGTTTATATAGTTACAGGGTTGACTTGGCTTACTGAGCATGAAGTATAGTTAATAATAAGTAATAGACGTCACAAAACAATAAATGTTAGTGATGCTCTGCTCAGATAACTTGAGATCCCGTTGAGCCACAGGATAATTCCTGGTCATGCACACCCAACAATGTGCAAGGAATGACTCAGAAGGGGAAACCTCCACACCATGACCACATATACCTATCACAGAGGCTATTACAACCAAAAATATATACAGTGCCTATAAAGGGGTCACATACCAGATCTACTCAGGCGAGCTGTAGAGTATAATCATACTGTGAAAACAATGCAGTTCTGTTCAGTTACTACAGATGGAGTCACTTTCCCTTTTCTTTCCATGTGACCTAAACCCCCATGACAACGTCTCCCAGGCATAACTGGTCTCTGCAAAGTTTGCTGACCAGATGTCTTTGGATTTTTGCTTTTCCAACAGCCTCTTACCACACTAATCACACAGTACTACTGCTGCAACAATAGTGCCCCCCCCCCCCAAATAACCCAGTAATGGTGCCCCCACACAGTAATAGTGCCCCTCTGAACTCCATATATTTCAGTGCCTTCTTTATCGGGCACACAGATGTAATACTTCTTAAAATAATAAAATTCATACTTGACTGTTGTGACTACAGTGAACATGTAGAAAAGCAAGAATGTCTTTCCTGGTTGTCGCCATACCTTATTCTCCACCTCTTCTAGTACAAGGAGCTCATTACAATAATAGAATATAAACCTGCCTGGGATAAACCTATATCTACCCTAAGATAATAGAAAAGGAAATACTAAAAGGGCAGATTAGATGGAGGTCTTTTTCTGCTGACAATCTTCTATGTTTCTGTAATTTAAGGGGATAGTTCATAGTCAAAATCACTAGAGCTTCTAGAACATGGAACGTCTGGAATTTCTGCAGTGACATTGATTTGTAGCAGATTAAGGTTGTGTTCACTCTAGTGGTTAGGGGCTGATCCCATAGGTTTCTCATTATCCTGTTTGGCAGTAGTTTGTTTTATTCTGTCCATTAAAATAAGCAGAATTCTGATTGGTCACTGGGATCCATTAGGATCTTTATCCCATAGCTCTTGTTAACAAAAAAAGGAAAAGTCGTGTGAACAGAAGTTGACTTGTTTTTGTGCTTTACTGTTTCTCCTTTCTACATTGTTGCTTGCTGCCAACTTGCTGTCACTTACAAGTACCTGATATTTTAATCTGACAACAGGCTTGTCCAGCTTTGTATTAGCCCTCCATTATCCTAACGATTGTTCTCATATTATTTAAGAACCTTAAATCTCTGCCAATGTTTTTCCTTTTTGGCAAGGCATGACATGTTCTAGAAAGACAAAGCAAAAGTCATTTATATTTTTCAGTATGCAGCTCTGTGTTTCCACGGTAACAGACTACCAACAAATTGAGCGTAGTCTGACTCTGCAACCTTACTAATTTTTTAGCAGTTTGAGCAATCTTTGTGCCATTTAATTTTTTCCGCTCTGTGGGGGTGTGGTTTCATGTTTGCTACTTTATTGAAAAGATTTATCATGTGTTTGTGTTGTGTGGTGTGTTTTTTTTTTTTTTTTTATGTGCAGTAGTACTCCACTCCTACCTGGGCATCGTTTTTTTTTAGTCAGGTTTCGTTAGCCACAAATTGTGCAAGCACACGAAAGATGTGCAAAATTCATCAAAGCCTGTGTACCTAATGATGAACTTTGAGCAAGGTCTGTGAGTATTTGTGCAGCACTGAAATAAATGTGTCCCTTAGATTTTACAGTTGCTTTATTCATTCTAAATACATTATAAAAAAAACTGTGGACCTTCCCTTTAATTTGCTTGAGAATGTTAAGAGTTGTCTGATGTAGAGAGGTACTCAAGATGCTACCTGTATGAGCCCAGCTATGGTGGACTTGGGTAATCAATGTATTATTTTCCTAGATGGCCACCATGTAATATTACAGTTCCTGTGTAGGAGCTGCTGCAGGAGTAATGTATAGCTTCCCTTAAAGGGGTTATCCAGTACTACAAAAACATTGCCACTTTTGCCCCACTCTTGTATACAGATTGGGTTGGGTTTTAAACTCAGTTCCATTGAAGTAAATGGAGCTTAATTGGAAACCACACCTGAACTGGAGACACCAGTGGGGCAAAAGTGGCCATGTTTTTGTAGCCCTGGATAACCCCTTTAGTAGGTTGTGCAGGTATACTGCATACTGTGTGGCTGGGTTGTCAAGCCGACCATATGATACCCAACAAGTACTGAGCAGGGATCCCGCTCTAATAAATGCGACCCAATGCACTATTCTCACTGGGCGTCCAATGATCACCGCAGCAACCAGACAGCCCAGTGTGCAGTTGTCTGTGAACACCTGATGTCAGATCAGGCAGCAGAGTATGCCGGGACAACCCCTCTAAGTTTAATATTTAATATTTACCTATATTCATATACAGAGAGATAGGGACACTGGAGTACTGAAAATAGGAATATATGGGAGCATTTATCCACTGCTTCTGTTTTTACAATAAAATGTGGTATCCATATTGTGCAAACGGAAAACCACAGCTAATAGAACGCCATGAACAAGGCCCAGATTTACCAATGTAATTTCCCTATTGCATCCAGTCAGAGCTCAGCCTTCATTTTACCAGCTTTTTTAACATGTTTTCCAGTCTCTTAATACTGAACTGTGTAAACATACCTAAATGACGACCCCTGTCACATGACTGGTTGCATCTGGTTTCTATTATAGCAACCCCAAGGGTAACTAGCGTCTCAGTGTGGATGTCTGTAAGAAGAGTTGGTGAATAGCCCCAGCATCAGGTCTTAGTATATCAGGGGCTGGAGACTGTCAGCAGGCAAGTTCTCCCTTTTAGGATAAATTCACATCTGTTCCAATGCCATTGGTATTGTATGTCCACGTATACCACAGCATGCTTACAATTGCAGTGGAGTGAACATAGTCTAAAGGGGACTATGCTGTCCATTTCTAAGCATGCACATTTTTTCTTTTTTACTACACTGGTTTGCTGATGTATACCACAAATGAAGCGTAAAACTACATGTTGCAGCGAAGCTTATCTGCTCTGAAGGCTGAAAACAAAGGATCATGGGACTGGAGGTGAACTGCAAGATACTCCTATACAGTGAGGATAGTAAAATTCAAGGCTAAACAAGGGGACCCTACAAGAGCGGGGCTGTCACCACTTTAAAAGGCCCTCCATAGATCATGAGAGCCTAGGGCCATAGCCGGAGTCCTGCAATCCCATTTCTAGACACATGGGTGCTCTTGAGTCCAGTACTACACTTTGCCTCCATTCAATTTACGACCACCAGCCCACCAATCTTATGATCATTGGGGATCACCATTGATCGCACATCCTAGAAAAATAACATCATATCTCGACTCGAAATAAAAGTGAAGAAAATAAATTACAACGCTTCCTTCCGTCTACTAGATTGCATGCAAAGGACTGTGAAACTGATTCCATGGCTTTTAACTTCTGCTTGCACATTGGTTAGAGACTTTATATATAGCCGTAAAGGAGACACGCTGCGTTTTCCCTATATGAGAAAAAAAAAAAAATCTACTCTATATTCTTATTACTCAGTTTACTAGAATCCATATAATTCCCATGCTGTCCATACGGTAGTCATGCAGTGCTCCTACACAGTTGTGTAATGACAATAAAAGTTATTCTGATGAGGTTACCAACTGTGTACTACCCTCAGGTGGTTTGGCATCTCTTCTCCCTTTATTACAGTCAGAGTTTTATATCCTGAAAGAATCTGGAGCTGAGACTGATGACTACATTGAATATAGCAGCTTTCTTAGTGTTTTAATACCTCTTAATAAATAAATAAATATATAATCTGCTAGCGGTCAGGGAATATGCACAGTCTCTATTACATCCAGAGACTGAGAACCTACAAACCTACCGTAGAGAGACTGTGGATTTTTTTTACAGCTTAGAGTGTATTATTCCACATTAATGCAGGTAATTATCTATGAGTTGCATACATCAGGAGCTCACGTCTCTGGTCTGTATAGTGTGTCCGTGTAAATGTATGAGGCAGACGATGGCCTGAACTGGACATTATCCAAGGACGAATTGTGGAACCTGTAGAAAAACCTCTGTAATAACCACTATTATCCTTCTTTAAGAAATCAAAGGGTATAAATACTATAGTCATTACTTCATACTCTACATCCTTTCTTGCCCTCTTTGGTATCTCAGTGCTTTGTATTTTACAGTATACTGCGTCCCATCCATTTCCGTACCTATAAACGCACCTTGCAATCTACTTCAATAAAGCAGTTTGATTCTCAGCTATTGGGCCCCATACCCATTGTTATGTCTGCTACCCTAAAAGTTATGGCTATCATTGAAACTAGTGTTTGGCCTGTATGGGAAGTGACCTGATGGTCCATTCGCTTTTAAGTTTTCTGCATGTCCAAGTACAAGGACATAATTTGGTTACGTCAATGGAGCCACGTCATGGAGGGGAGGGGGTTTCCTGCCATTGGTGACGGGCTGCCCCCCTCCAATGCTTCAGCCTGGGCCGGTGCCTGACAATAGACTGGCGCCATGCGCAGGAACCGGGCCGCTGCTTATAAAAAGGACTGTGGCATCACCTTCCCCGCGCCAGCGCCATTCTATTGATATGCTACACTGTACCTCTGTACCTGATGATACATTTGCTTTAAAGTGTACCTAAACCTTCAGGAAACTTATAGCATTTCATAGAGACAGGTCAGAAGTTTGGATCACAAGGGGTCCGGGCAGGGGAGTAACTAGGATTCATGGGGCCCCATAGCAAAAAAGTGTATGGGGCCCCCCAACATATTACCTGTACCGGCGATATGGCGCTGTCCCCCTGCCTTCGGCAGCTCTGAGACGCTGTGCCCTGGGGTGGTGGTGGTGGGGGGGTGAGTGGTAGCAGGCCGTTTGGAGTCCCTGCTGGTTGGGGCAGCTCTGAGTCTAGGGGGGGTGACCTCCATTATACTGACTACTATACAAGATGCTAGGGAAGCGGGATGACCCCATTATACAGGATGCCAGGGAGGCTGGTGACCCCATTATACAGGATGCCAGGGAGGCTGGTGACCCCATTATACAGGATGCCAGGGAAGCGGGATGACCCCATTATACAGGATGCCAGGGAGGCTGGTGACCCCATTATACAGGATGCCAGGGAGGCTGGTGACCCCATTATACAGGATGCCAGGGAGGCTGGTGACCCCATTATACAGGATGCCAGGGAAGCTGAGTGACCCCATTATACAGGATGCCAGGGAAGCTGAGTGACCCCATTATACAGGATGCCAGGGAAGCTGAGTGAGCCCATTATACAGGATGCCAGGGAAGCTGAGTGAGCCCATTATACAGGATGCCAGGGAAGGCTATGTGACCCATTTATACAAGATGGCAGGGAAGCTGGTGACCCCATTATACATGATGCCAGGGAGGTTGTCTAACCCCATTATACAGGATGCAGGGAAAGCTGAGTGACCCCATTATACAGGATGCCAGGGAAGCTGGTGACCCCATTCTACAGGATGCCAGGGAAGCTGGTGACCCCATTATACAGGATGCCAGGGAGGCTGGTGACCCCATTATACAGAATGCCAGGGAAGCTGGATAACCCCATTATACAGGATGCAGGGAAAGCTGAGTGACCCCATTAGACAAGATGCCAGGGAGGCTGACTGACCCCATTATACAGGATGCCAGGGAAGCTGAGCCTGAGTGACCCCCATTATACAGGATGCCAGGGAAGCTGGTGACCCCCATTATACAGGATGCCAGGGAAGCTGAGCCTGAGTGACCCCCATTATATAGGATGCCAGGGAAGCTGAGCCTGAGTGACCCGCATTATACAGGATGCCAGGGAAGCTGAGCCTGAGTGACCCCAATTATACAGGATGCCAGGGAAGCTGAGCCTGAGTGACCCCAATTATACAGGATGCCAGGGAAGCTGAGCCTGAGTGACCCCCATGATACAGGATGCCAGGGAAGCTGAGCCTGAGTGACCCCCATGATACAGGATGCCAGGGAAGCTGAGCCTGAGTGACCCCCATGATACAGGATGCCAGGGAAGCTGGTGACCCCCATGATACAGGATGCCAGGGAAGCTGGTGACCCCCATTATACAGGATGCCAGGGAAGCTGGTGACCCCCATGATACAGGATGCCAGGGAAGCTGAGCCTGAGTGACCCCCATTATACAGGATGCCAGGGAAGCTGGTGACTTCCAGCTGGCAGTGATAGTTACCATCCTCCTGCTGTGTCTCCTCCTCAGGCTCTGTGCACTCTGCCATGAGCGAATATCCCACCCGCGGTGGGCGCTGGTGGTGGGGCTTGCCGTGATGGGGGCGGGGCTTAGCGGAACGTCCCAGGACTGTTCCACTTGTGTAGAGGGGGACACTGGTGCAGGACGCTCTGAGCCTGTGTCAGGGGGAGGTGCGGAGGTGTTTCAGAGGGGATTGCAGACGCTCCCTTCTGCATCTCTGGCAGGGTGCTTTACTATCAGTAGCGTAGCTACCTTGAAGACAGGGGAGGTGGGCCCCCGGGCCCCCTGTAGTGCGGGGCCCCATAGCAACTGCCTTCCCTGCCTTCATGGTAGCTACGCCACTGGGTCCGGGTGCTGAGATCCCTACTAATGACTAAAAAGGCTGATGAGCACTGTGCCCTTTAATTTCTGCTTGGCTCTTCTCGGCCTCAGCATCCGACCTCCACCGATCCAGACTTCTTATAGTTTTGTAAAGTGGCATAATACAATGCCCAGAAGGGTTATGATACCTTCTCCGGGACTTTTTCGCTTTCTTGTTAATGTATAATCATGCACCTACTTACCATATAATGATGTATTTTAGGTAACCTATAAAGCCCAGCCCGTCCCATGTAAGTGCTTGTGAATAGTTTCCATAAATATGTCTGGTATTTACCGCTGGTAGCTCGGCTCATACATTGCTTTCAAGCACTCAGCATTTCAGTGCTAGTCTGGGTGTTGGCTCCTCCATAACCTGTTTTATATCCTGTGGGCACGTAGAATTCAGACTGTAGAATACCTTTAGACACAAATCTCGGCATGTTGTTGTGTTGTTTATACATGTTGCTTCTGATTGTCTGTTAAGCCTTTGTGTGTTTCTACCTACATACTGAAGGTGAATATAGAGTATATGGTTGTTCGTAGTCCTTCGAATGGGTTTCATACCTGGGTTTTTAAGGTAGGCCTGACCTGGGGACCCCTATAACATCTGCATAAGGGCAGGACAGGGCAACCCCTTTATGTGTTCCCTATTATGGCATATGCCAGGAGTAGCATAGTTGCCAACATTTAACAGTTTTTTCCAGGGACACGTTAGCGCTAAAAAGGGGTGTGGCTTATTGGGTGTGTGGTCTCGGTGGGGTGTGGCCTATCATGGATGTGGGTTTAAAATTTTCCAGTTAGAATTTACAGTCAGAACAACACAAAAGAGGCATTACACACCCCAGTATTAGGTCCCTAGTATATTACACTTCCCCAGTATTAGGTCCCCAGTACATTACACACCTCCAGGGACTCCTCTCCCTGCTCTGCATGAGTGACATCACTCACACTGGAAAGGGGTGGGGACTGGGCTTTCCGGGACATACCCAGGACATGGTTTTGTCGTGGCTGTCTCTTCAAAATCAGGACAGTCCCGGACTGTTAGCAATTATGGAGTAGGGAACCTTGGCTCTCCAGCTGCTGCAAAACTACAACTCCCATCATGCCTGGACAGCCAAAGCTAAAGCTTTAAGGAAGGGGTCATCCACTTGAGGCGTTCCTATTAAATGATTGCTCTGTGGGAAATTCTTACTTTTTCCCCTGACACGGCTAATGCAGAATAAGCTAAATGTTGGCAGTTTTTCCAACCACAATGTCTGAGCTCAGCAGACGGCTCTAAATAGAAAGACATCCTGATATAAGAATCCCTGAGGGAAGGCCTGGGTCGTCTCCTCTTGGGTAGTATAATGAAATGGTGACCTGTTCAGCCCCAGCTTTCCTGTACACTGCACTTGGTAATCCATGTAGATGCCCATGTTGTAGATTTCAGCATGAGATATTATATTCCTTTGGCTGACACAATTCGTGCAGCCCTTCAGATGAATCATCCGGCCTATGAATGCAGTGACTGTAATAGGGAATTGCTATTACTTCAGTTGCCTCATAAAGATTGCCGCATGTTGTCAAAGCAGATTCTGGAGTTTCCCTGTTTATTCCAGAGGCACAGGGGACGTGTGGCGGACATTGCAGGCTTTGTCGTCTTCCATAGGGCTGGCTCGGGCCCTATAACCTCACGTTCTCCGCAGCCGGCTATTTGCCTAACCTCTTTTTATCTTCTGTTTATTCATTGGACAATTGAGCTGTGTTTCCCTCCCTTGTGTACACAGCGTTTCCTCGGTGTAGTATTGCGCTGTACGAGTTCTCTCCATAGGTTATTAATAGTTACTGCATTGTTTGTACTGGGAGAAACCTATTTAACAAGCAGAATATCTACTTCAGTATATAGATAGATCTATAAAGTGTGTAGATATACTGTATATACTTTGTATTATCTCGTCCGAACAGATTACACTGTCCATAAAGAAAGTAAATTAAAGATAGTTACATAGTCGTTGTCTTTATTTACTACAGGTTCATTTTCTGCTTCTGCTTATTATAACCTTTTCAACATAATCCTTAAAGGGGCATTACCATTTATAGCACAGATTGTGCCACTTCTGAGTCCTGAATAAAATGCACTTCCCATAACTAAAGTTTATTTAAACTTAAAAAAGATAAACACCTCATTGTTGTATTGGGCTAGGGTACAAATGTGCCCACCCAACATAGGATTGCAATACCGTCCTGCTGAGGTCATGGCTGATGGTGAATGAGATCACAATCATATCCAGCAAGTGTAGTTTTCTGCTGAAAGTCTTGTTGTGGTAAGGGTCCATTCACATGACAGCATGACAGTGCTGATTAACCATGTACAAGGTGACTGGTGCTCATTGGTGTCTTTATTCTACTGCCCAACTTTTTGGATGGCCAAAAAGGGGCACTCAGGGTATGTTCACACTGAGTAAAAGCCAGTGACATGTCAATTCTTTGAGCGGAGGCACGCAAGCCCTCCCAGACACTGAGGCAGGCGGGATTCCGCAGTGAAGAGCTCTGCCACAGGATTCTGTCACTTTTACTTAGTGTGAACAAACCCTTAGGGTATGTGCACACTGAGGAATAGGCAAGGAATTGAAGAGGAAAGTTTTCTGCTTGAAATTACTAGCCTATTCAGCTCTTGAAATTCCTCCCGTAAAATATGTACAGAGAAAAATCCCATTGTGTTCAATGGGTTTTCTGCTCTGTTGTTCACACTGCAGAATTTCCGAGCAGAATTTTCTGCTGTAGATCTGCTAGAGGAATCCTATAGAAGTCAATGGGGGGCTTAAATTCTGCTTGAATTCTGCCTGAAAACTTTCTGCTTTAATTCCTCGAGAATTGCTCAGTGTGCATATACCCTTTGGGTGTTTTCATACTGAGGAATTCTCGCGGATAAACTCAGCGGAATTCCGCAGTATGTCCGTGCGCCTTTCCACCGGCTCTATAGACACCATTCTATGGGCCAGCGTATTCCGCTATCCGCCGAAAGAAGTGACATGTCGATAACCGTTCTGTGGAATAGGGCCTTTAAGGACTGTCCCTCCAAAAGAGAGACCATCGGGAAGAATGCTTTAAACAGGCCAGAAATTGGCGCTGGAGAGCCCCAGGAACAATTACTAAATAGTTTGTGCAGCCATTGTCTGCATCACATCTCCTGTATGCATAGGGGGATGTGCAACAATGATTTTGGGACCCTCACAAAGGATGTGACCAGCCAATGAACAAGCATTTGCCCATTATCAGCTGATTGCTGGGCCTTTTTACATGGGACAATAATGGCAATATGTTAGGGTACTTGGGGTCACAAGGTGATCACATTTACTACCATTACTTGTATAGAAGCACTGGCTACAACATTGCGGATGTATTTGCAACAAGTTGCTGTGAAGCCCTAGCCGTAGGATTTCTTTATACATCGTAAATTGTACACTTGTTCTATATTTCACCCATGAATAAAATTATACAAATGGTGCCAAAGAAATCTCTCTCAGAAATCCCCTTAAAAACTTAAATTTGTTATAACTGTGCAACCAGAGCGGGCAGGGAACTGTCTGAACACACTTATTTGGTCATCAATACCTGGATAGTAAAGAGTTAACAGACAAGAGGATAAGTTGGAGATTTATGGTCGGGTAATTTACCAATCTGTGTAATTTTACTGAAATCCTGGTGGATTCTAGCAGTAATACTATCAGGTTTACCTACAAGGCTGGAGCTGACCTTACAACTTAAAGGTCTAATGTGATGCAGATGGCGCGCCCTTACCTCCAGATACTGCACTGAACCGCTCTATGCCAAAATAGTGATACTACACAGAAATTACTTTGCTAATAGAATACTGAGTATTATATACATTTCTACAGAACATTTGAACTCTATATAATATATTCCAGGTTATGATAAGTAAGGGGCCTAACTTTTATAACCACCACCAATTATAATGGGGCATATAGTGTTACCTTTACTACCTGTTCTTACAGTTCACAACTATAATAACTCCTGTGCATTTATAAGACTTCTGTTGTTGCTCATATCTGTTATTTGTCATCCTATTATTACTCCTCCACGCTTCTCCAAAACTAATCAGGAATCCTGAAAAACATAAAGAGGACGTTTAAGGTCTCTATATATTTATATATTCATGACTTACTGGTATGACGCTATGTCTATATTCTTCTGTGTCATGGATTTAGGGAACTATCACTTCCCTATTGGTTATAGTTAGAACAATACCCTTATTCTTCTTAGCTCATGCATTGAATACACTGACCACATTGGCCTACATGCTGCCGCTAGTAGAAGAATTATCACTATTTCCACCCATGGATTTCCTGTGCTTTGTAGTGATTCACGCCCCTGTACAATCATTGTTTCTATGGATCATTGGTCACGGTGTATTGTAAAGATGTATCACTGTACGTATTTCCATGTTTCTTAGAATTGTGGTCAAATAACCATGTATATTAGAGCAATGTCACTATATCCATATAATGGTTGTATCCATTTAATGTTGGGTTCAACAGCAAAGAAATGAATCAGTTCCAAAATATGCATGCTGGTTTTTGGTCTGTAGACTGGTCAGGCAGCCATATTGTGGTCGGGGACTACATTCCCGAGGATACATTGTATATATTGTAGTACGTGGGATTGGTTGCCTAATCCTCAGGAATGTTGTTGTATGCATCAATATGTCAACTCTCCCAAACACCTGGAACAGTGGGCAGATCTAAAGGGCGCACCATGTTCTCTCCAAATACTTACATCTCCTTGTTCCTGCTCTCATCTTCACTCCTGGCCCCCATAGCAAACATCATCCTAACACCAGGGCTGTGGTGCGGGCATTGGCGGGAGCTGCAGGTGCATGGTCTATATCTATTTAAGGAGCAATTCAGCATCTCCGCTCAGCACTATTTATGCTCAGAATAGAGAGGAAGTGGCATGCCATTACTAGACTCCTCTGTTGGTGGCTTATCTCTTCAAGAACAAAGAGATCAGGCAGTTGAAATTCAATCTGCCCGATCCTTCCCGATCTTGGGGGGGGGGGGGGGGGGGGGGGGGTTGCACATTCGATTTTTGGTTGGCAGGTTGTGTGGCATTACTGCTAAGTTCCATTGAGGTGAATGGAGCAGAGTTGTAATACCACACACAACCTGGGGGCTGATCTAAGACTGTTTTTGAAAGAAAGCAGCCATGTTTTACTAATCTTGGACAACCCCTCTAAGGTGTAGTATAGGTGTCATATATAAATGGACATGAGTTTTAAAATAAAAAAGCTGTTTGGGCTTTCTTTTCAGACAGAAAAGAACCCCCAGCAGGTCATGTTTTGAGGATTTCCTGAGCCTGCGTTATCGTACAGTATATGTGTTTGGAACACAGCGAACACCAAACTCCCCCTTCTCCCCCAGTAGATGTGCAATGTTGCTGGGATATTTGCAACATTGCGTGGCTATTGGGGGAGAAATTAGTAGAGGGGATGTTTTCCACTGTGTCCGAATCGTATATGTGAAAATTGTGATGGTGGTATAATAAGTGCATCAGGTATTGCCATACATGTTCTGTATAGGGGATAGCCTCAAGGTATTACCTGACCTAAGAACTAGGGTTAAAAAAACACTGCTCTATAAGAAGCTCCGTGATGATGATGATGATGATATAGATCAGATGTGTTAAACTCTGGCCCTCCAGCTGTTTTAAAACTACAATTCCCATCATGCCTGGACAGCCAAAGCTAAAGCTTTCGCAACAGCTGGAGGGCCTGAGTTTGACATGCCTGATATAGATGATGATGATATTTATTATTTTTATTTTCTTCTATTTTTCGTGTTATTCAAACTCCATTCCTAACTACAAGCTGAGAGGTGAATGTGACCACTTCCGTAAAACTACATTTAATCTATTAGTTCCATCTGCCATGACTAATGTGGAATGTAAGGAGTCCACATCCTGGAGGGTAAAATACTCAATGACCTACAACTGTATATAGTCATTTATTGTATATATCACATTGAACCTTTCATGTACTTATCTATTCTTTTCTTTACAGGAGAAAAAAAGAAAACCAAGTTTATAGACAATGAACTTAACCCAGTATGGAATCAGGTGAGTAATGTCAGCTGAAGTCTTGTTTTTGTGGTTTGCACTAAAATTATATCACAGAGGCGTTCTTTGATTAAGGCCTCATTCACACATCCGCATATCCGGATGGTTTTTAGCAGATTGCGGATGTAAAAATGCGAAAACAAATTTCAGTCAGCAAAAAAAATAAAAAAATACTGACATGTGAATGAGGCCTAAGCTTATATCAAATAATCTAATATTCTAAAAATCTCTCTCTATTTTCCAAATAATTTTGAGAACTAGGGAAAACTCCTCTCCAAGCATCCTCTTAGGGTATGTGAAGGTCATAAGTGGTGGTGCACCCTAGAGTGCTATTAATCCAATTCAGCATCAAGTAATGCACGAATTCAGCAGTTGTCTTAGCCCCAAGCAATACTGGGTTTTAGGCCTAACTAGGTGTACCCTCCCCTGAGGTGAGACCTAAATAGGCCTTTCCCCTCTGAGGGGAACTCTAGAGGCAGACCTCTAATCACTATACTTTTTTCTCTTCTCTGCCTCTTCCTGGTCTAGAATGCTCTCAACATAAGTGAAAGGACCTAGGTGTATCATATGAATTAGTAATTTTTTTTTACAACCAAAAATAGTACTGCGTAAAACATGAGAATATCACATAAAAACCATGCACAAGTGCAAAAGCATACTGTACATGGTAACAAAAAATGAATAACACCTAATAGGCCCTCCTGTGTTGTCAGTAGGACACTGCAGTGTAGAATAAAATATAATTTGTGTTCAGCAATAAGAACATCCATTTGAAGGGCACAAACAAAAAAAAAAAGCAAAAAAATTGATGTAATGTTTAAAGCATAACTGTCATATTTTTTTTTTTATTACAGAAATCAGTAGTATAAGCGATTTTAAGAAACTGTACAATAGGTTTTATCAGGCAAAAAAGCCTCTTCCTGTACTCAAAAAAGCAATTTCCAAGCTCCCCCCCTCACTTCTTATCTGTGCATTATCAGGCAAAGCCTTCTTTATTACAGAGAAGCCAGTAACAACGGATTCTGCTGTGTCCATTATATCCTATGGAGGGGGGAGGGGCCGAGGGAGATGAGTGAGCAGGAAGTGGAGACATGAAGGTCAGCTGTTTGTAGACTGTCTGGGCACTTAAAACTCTGGATTTAGGGGTCAGAAAGGTCGGTGCTTATCTAGGAACTTGCTGAGAGAAGATTGCAGGGTGTTGTGCTGTGCAGGACTGCTCCGTGCTCAGTCACTCCTCAGCCCCTCTCCTCTCTATAGAGCATAATGGACACAGAAATCCTGCTTCTTCTGAAGTCAGGGGGGAGGTAGGAAAACAGCATTTTCAGTACAGAAGGAAACTCTTTTGGTATATAAAACCTATTACAGAGTTTCTTAAAATCGCTTGTACTATTAATATTTATTGTTTTTAGAAAAATGACCCTGAAACGACAGTTACACTTTAAGAAACTTCAGCCGTTATTACATCCTACGCCTTGCAATAATGCAAGAGTCTCCTTGATGTGGTCATTGTTTCAGCAAGATACATTCTCTATTGCAGTATATACTGTATGAATGTGTATATAGAGTGATAATAAATGAACTATTTATATATACTGCAGAGCCTGGTTGTTGCAACTTTCTCTGTACATGAGCTGTCAAAGTGATCTGACCCAACTGCACCACTAAATTGCCTTGATCATAAGTGCATGCTATCCCTAGAGAGACAACATGGAGTATCTGTTGCCTCAGACACCACAGAAATATTTTGGCTGAGAAATAGATCATGGACAAGATGGCTTGGCCTGAAGGTGCCTGTACACATATAATAGTCATCTACTTTATAGGCTTGTCTCTATAGCAGCTATACAGCTAATATTGGTGGGTGATGTTTCGCTTGTAGCATCAGTCTAATTCCTGGATTATCCAGCCTACTATCAGCGCTCTCTTCTGCCCATAAGTGGAGGGGGGGGGGGGATCTCAAGCACTGTTTGGAACTAATAAGCGTGTAAGGAAACTAACTGGATTTAGAATCTCATGACCCGGGGTGGAGAGTGAGCTTTGTGTGATGTTGGTATCTGTGGTATGATGTAAATTTATTGTGGTTAGCATACAGCTACATATATATCCTGCCTCGCTCTTTTATCTTCCAGCTCATTGAGTTTGATCTGAAGGGAATACCCCTCGACTTCTCCTCCACTTTGGAAGTTGTCGTGAAGGACTTTGAAACTATTGGAAAAGACAAGTAGGTTATGTGTTTTTCTTATGTCTTGCGTGCCTCTTAGGGTAGCTTCACACGTACCGTATTTTCTGCTGTGGATTTTACAGTGCGGATTTAATGCTGTGTTCATTCCTTTAGTCAAATCTGCTGCGGATTCGCAGCAGGAAATCAGCTGTGATACGGTACGTGTGAAGCTACCCTTAAAGTGAAATTGTGTGTAACCTGTGGATTTCCAGCTGTTGCAGAACTAAAACATCCAACGTTAAAAAAAAAAAAAAGTCTTGAGAGCCGATTTTCCTAACCTTTAGTTGGATGTGCTTTAGCTTTCCTCTAGGGCAGGAACGAGGAACCTTTGGACCTCCGGCTTCTGCACAACTATGATTCCCAAAATGCCTGGACTACCAAAGCTTTGTAGTTTTGCAACAGCTGGAGGGCTGATGTTCAGTGATGCTTTATGGCATGACCTGAAGAACTCTATTGTATTTTTGCTTGTGTCCTATCCTATACACATCACCAATGTCCTTTTCTCGTCTGTCAAGATTCCAAGATCTACTTTTACACTGACTTGGTTAAGGCCCTATTACACAAAGTGATTATCGGCCGTATTTGGCTGATTATTGGCCAATACAACCAATAATCGCTTTGTGTACTAAAAGCCAATGACCAGCCAGTAAATGTCGGCTGATCGTTGTCACTTAACATGTTGAAAACCAACGATCTAGATAGCAAAGATCTGCTGCCGTCACTCCTTGTAATAGGACTGGCGGCAGCAGACCACCGCTATCTTCTATGGGCTTCTGTCCCTCGGACAGGTCCCCCTCCCCCTTATTTGCTTGCTGTCGGCTGACATGTCTGCGCTCGTTTGTACCCACCGATCGCCCTGTGTAATAGCGGCTTTAGGGTTGCATTTGTTTGTTTCCTCCTGTTTCCCTTTCACGTGTTATACATCCTTCTTCTCTGGTATATTTGTATTAGGGAGCTTATCTTTTGTATGTATCATTGATATCAGCAAATAGAATGGGTGGGGTGAGAGGTTCACCTCATAGAAGAAAATACACAAGCGGTAGGTGTGGATCTTATATTCCCACCATGAGCGACATTCAGAGCTGCTGTTTGTACATGAGTCAGTATGTAACAATTGTCATTAAATAGTGACAGAAAAATTAAAGGAGAACGACAGTGGGGAATCGGGATAAAATATCCGACATCTGATCTATTTGTCTACCAAACATGACTATTTGCATACTCTCATTTGGTTATGTATAAGGTTGGGATTGTATTAGCTTGGTCAGTGTTTTTAGCCTGGAAGAGGAGAAGGTCCAAAACAGAGAAGGGTGCGAATGTTTCCATTAGGCTGGACTAGGACTAAAAATATAAAAATTGGCATATGGCTTTTTTTTCTCTCAAAATCCTGCAGCCACATGTTGGCTTAGAGTCAGTGGGAAAAATAAAATGCAATCCCAGGTGGCATTTTATATTATGGTGTTTTTTAGTCTCTGGCTGACTGTATCTGCAACATTGTAGCTTTTTTTTGTAATTCTGGGAGGAGTAATCACAGTGAGTTCATTACCAACTTGACCTCAGAATAACCCTCCCAGCATTAAAAAGAAGCTACAATGTTGCAGATACAACCTGACAGGGACTTGTTTACATTGGCTGTCTCACAATCGGGGGGGGGGGGCATAGAGAAAGGCTTGCATACAGTTTTTTTGTGCCTTCAGCAGAAAGCGGCAGCTCAGAATTGGGGAAGGAGACTGAATAGTTAATAACAAGTATGGAAGGAATTGTTAGTCTTACCATGAGCAGCAAAATATGAAAAGTTATGTTTTGAGTGGAATACCCCTTTAACGTCTCTGTTTAGAATGGCCTGGTGACTATGGAATAAAGGAATGTAGTATAGTTTTGTAGATGCCCTTGGCTGGTCAGCTAGGTAATAAGTAATAAAACCATAATTTACCTGATGCATTAACCAGACCTAATGTAGCATTAGGAACATAACTACATGCAAGGGGGAGAGTTATGAACGCTGTGGCCTGGGCGTACGCCAGGGAGGAGGCACAGATATGCCACTTCTCCCTGATGTACATCTCCCGTACAACTGCCTGCTCTCAGCTGGGGTACTAGGTGTCAGACCTCCTCCGATTTGATATTGATGGCCTATCCTGATATATAAAGTCCCGGAAAATCCCTTTCAGCTAATAAATTGGTCTGTGCTCAGGGCTCACTCTGTTACAAAAGTCACACCCTAACACCAAGGCATCTGTGTACAGGTGCAGTGCTATTCCCATATGGCCAAAACCATGCAACTCATGTGAAAGTTCCCGAAACTGTGATTTTATTATTAGGCTAGTTATGGATTGTTACTGTTATGGCAGCGGATGAGGATTCCCATCGTGCCATTGCGCATAATTGGAATTGTAGTTTTGCAACAGCTAGAGGGCCAAAGGTTCCCCATCTGCGGCCTAAAAGAAAAATGGGGACAATTCTACAACTAGGGAACCTTTTCAGTGATTTGTATTTTCATTAGGGATGAGCGAATTTACAGTACTAGGCGCAGCGGTCGACTTGTCAGCCTTTGAACTCCATGCTGCTCCTTTCCGTGTGCCTGGAAAAGCTGAATCCAGTCCTGGGAAACTGTTAGGCACAGAGTGGAGCTGCATGAAGCGGCACTGAGTTCAAAGGCAGCCAGCTTACAAGCGCTTGGCTTCGCTAGTACTGTAAATTCACTTATCCCTGTTTTTCATCCATTCCCACGGGTAGTCAATCCCCCACTACAATATTCTCTTTGTATATTTATGGTCACATGATTGTGGATTATGGACAGTTCCTTATTAACAACAAAAAAGTAACATGCACACAGCACATCCTGGCTGACCCTCCATCACAGTCATCTGTACAATATAAGGTTTCTCTGTACTGTGTGTGTACAGGTGTGTGTGTGTGTGTGTGTGTATGTATATATGTATGTATGTATATATATATATATATATATATATATATATATATATATATATATATATATATATATATATAATGTGTATATGTATGTGTGTATATAATAAGTTTTTTATATATGTATATAATATATTACACACACACACATACATACATACGCACACACATTTGTTCCTTATTAAACCCTCTCTTAAATATAGCTTGGCTCTATAGGAAACAGTTTTTTGTCTTTGGAAAGGAAAGTTAGGGTTATATTAGTTGTGGTATGGGCCTGTGAATATCCAGGAATCCTCTGTGGTCTCCTGGTAACGCTCCGGGATAATGTCCGCCCTGCTGCTAGCAATAATGCCTGCACATTCCTCTGTTACTCATTATTTCCTGGCTGGCTTACACTTTTTTCAGTATATCTGAAGAGGCTTCCCTGTTATCATTAGTTTTTGTCCTGCTGAGATTGGGAAGCGCCCCATCTGAGTGCAGCCGCCTTTATTCTATATGAACCATAATCCAGTCCTGCCATCGTCTGCCACAGGTTGGTTATGCTGCCCATGCTCCTATGTAAGGGTTTATTAGAGGGGTGTCTCCAGTATAGGATTCCTAGTAATCGGTGCGGTAACAGGTGCAAAGAGTGTGTCTCGCTGAGGAGGACCTGACCTCTCCTGCATTTCACAAAAACTCCATTGATTTCAATGGTAGAGATTAAACACTTAAATCCAGGGTGTTCAGGGATCGAGCAAGGGGGCATTTTGGGATTATTTTATTGTTTAGGATTAAAGGGATTGTTCACAGTTAACCAGGAGACATCTACAGGACAATCTTTTGGCTGACAGGTATGAAACTGTATGGACACCTTAAATCTGCAGGCTTTTTTTTGAGAACTGAATCTTGCCGCACTGTGCACACGAATCTTTTCTCTAATGTATATCTCTTTGAATTTGCTGCCAGAATAGGCTTCCAAACACTTGTTCTGCCTGCCCCAACTGCATACTGCTATACCTTATGGGATGGGGCTTCCTGTTACCCTGGAGATGGAAGCTATAGAGATGTAAGATCAAAAGCAGACTTGCGTAACTTTGGGTCTCCTACTGGAGATGGGTGCAATGGAGCAGGATGCTTTGTCTCATAATGTGCCAGGAAGTGGGCAGAATGGGCGCTCTGTAATCTATTCTGGCGCCAAACTCAAAGTAGATCTACATTATATAAAAAGGACTATCGTGCACAGTAAAAAAAAAAAAAAAAAAACTTTAAAGAGGTACTGCAGCGAGAATCTTTTTACTTCAAATCAACTGATTTCAGAAAATTTATATAGATTTGTAACTTCTATTTAAAATGTTCCATTCTTCCCATACTTATCAGCTGCTGTATGTCCTGCAGGGAGTGGTATATTCTTTTCAGTCTGACACAGTGCTCTCAGCTGCCACCTCTGTCCATGTCAGGAACTGTCCAGAGCAGCAACAAATCCCCATAGAAAACCTCTCCTGCTCTGGACAGTTCCTGACATGGACAGAGGTGGCAGCAGAGAGCCAGACAGGAAAGAATACACCACTTCCTGCAGGACATATAGCAGCTGATAAGTACTGGGAGATTTTAGAAGCAAATTACAAATCTATATAACTTTCTGAAACCAGTTCCTTTGAAAGAAAGATTTTCACCGGAGTATCTCTAAGGTTTATCAAAGTTAGAGATCTCTACAGGAATCATTCAGACCCCACAGATAGCAGAGTCCTCATGAAAGACATGGATAAAGCATTGCCTAATGTGATGCCACGCTTAGTGCTGATAGCTCTACTACATCTGGCCCGAATGTTTGTACCCAAAATGTTGCGAAACATTTCTATATAATTTCCTTTTCTTGGAACGTGATTGTCCAGTTACTGAGCACAATTGTCTGCACAGAGCGCTGCCATAGTTCCTCTTAGTTCATCACACAGTAACAATATTCTGAATAGCTTTTTATAGTATGTATGCTGTCTACTGTGTATGTGTGTGTATGTGTATAAATACAGGGTTGTTAATAGGAGTGAATTCCCGAACAAACTAATGCAACCTCCCTGCAATGTGGGGCTGGTTCATTTCACCACACACCCTGCACAGCTCTCATTCCCCTCCTCCATCTAATCCCTTATAGGAAAGACAGGCAAAGTAATCTGCAGCTGAGCTCTAGTCCTGTTTGTTCCCGTTGCTTTGCCTATGGAGAAAAGAGGATTTTTTTGTACTCACCGTAAAATCCCTTTCTTGTGGCTTCATTGGGGGACACAGCACCAGTGGGTATAGGCTACTGCCACTAGGAGGCGACACTAGACAGAAGAAGAAGTGACTCCGCCTGGCAGGCTATACCCCTCCTACAGGCACCAGGCTAACTCAGTTTAGTCACAAGCAGTAGAAAATAGGAACAAAAAACAGGCAAAAAAACAGACTGGTCCCGGGAACGAAAACCCCAAGAACAGAACAAGCCCCGGGAGCACAACCTCAAACAGGGTGGGAGCTGTGTCCCCCAATGAAGCCACAAGAAAGGGATTTTACGGTGAGTACAAAAAAATCCTCTTTTCTTGTGCCTGTCATTGGGGGACACAGCACCAGTGGGACGTACAAAAGCAGTCCCAGAGGGTGGGGAAAGAAGATTACAATCCCCATACGGCCCGCCTAACGCACAGCGGCCTGTAGAACCTTGCGGCCCAGACTGGCGTCAGAGGAAGCCAGGATATGGACCTGATAAAACTTTGAAAAAGTGTGGACTGAAGACCAGGTGGCGGCCTTGCAGACCTGGGACACTGAAGCCTGATGGCGGACCGCCCAAGAGGCCCCCACAGCCCGAGTAGAATGAGCGGTGACCCGAAAGGGAGGAGCCCTGCCACGAACGCGGTAGGCCTCTGCGATGGCTGCCTTGATCCAACGCCCAATGGTGGTCTTGGAAGCCGCCAGTCCCTTGCGCGGACCCGACGGGACCACAAACAAGGAATCCGAGCGGCGAAAGGAAGCAGTGACGGACAAGTAGATCCGTATGGCCCGGACAAGGTCCAAACAATGCAGGGACCGTTCCCTAGGATGGGAGGGCGCAGGGCAAAAAGAGGGGAGAATGATGTCCTCATTAAGGTGGAATGCAGACACGACCTTCGGCAGGAAGGAAGGAAGAGGACGAAGCACCACCTTGTCCTCGTGAAGGACCAGATAAGGGGAGCGACAAGAGAGCGCTGCCAGTTCAGACACCCTACGGATGGAGGTAATCGCCACCAGGAAGGCGACTTTCCAAGAAAGGAAACAAAGAGACACCTCACAAAGAGGCTCAAAGGGAGGACCTTGTAGAACCTCGAGGACTAAATTAAGATCCCAGGGCTCTAAAGGCTGTCGAAAAGGAGGGGCCAAATGGACCACCCCCTGAAGAAAGGTCTTCACCTGAGGGCGGAAGGCCAGAGCCCGCTGAAAAAGAACAGACAGGGCGGAAATCTGCGAACGCAAGGTGGAATGACTGAGGCCTTTATCCAGCCCGGATTGTAAAAAGGAAAGAATCTTGGGCGTGGAACACACCAAGGGGTGAAAATTATTCTGTTCGCACCAAGAAAAGAAGGCCTTCCACACGCGATGGTAGATCCGAGCTGACTGAGGCTTACGGGCCTTAAGCATGGGTTGGATGACTGGTTCCGAGAACCCACGAAACCTCAATACCGCGGCTTCAACAGCCACGCCGTTAAACTCAGCTGAGGTAAATTGGGGTGGAATATTGGCCCTTGTGAAAGGAGGTCGGCCCGCAGGGGAAGTCGCCAGGGGGCGTCGGCCAGGAGGTGCACTACGTCGGCGTACCAGGATCGGCGCGGCCAGTCTGGAGCGACAAGAATGGCGGAAACGCCGAGTGCCTTGAAGCGCTTCAGGACTCGTGGGAGAATGGGCAGAGGAGGAAAGGCGTAAACCAGGGAGAACTGCTCCCATGGGGTCACCAAGGCGTCGACCGCGAACGCGCAAGGATCCCGGGCTCGAGTCACATAGATGGGGAGTTTGTGGTTCAGCCTGGAGGCGAAGAGATCTACGTCTGGGAATCCCCACCGCCGGCAGATTTGAAGAAACACCTCGGGATGTAGAGCCCATTCGCCCTGATCCAGTCTTTCGCGGCTGAGGTAGTCCGCCGCCCAGTTGTCCACCCCGGGAATGTGGACTGCCGAGAGGGCTGGAACAAAACGCTCCGCCCAATGGAGAATGCGAGCGGCCTCGGTCATGACAGAGCGGCTCCTGGTGCCGCCTTGACGGTTCAGATAAGCAACGGCGGTGACGTTGTCGGTCTGAACACGGACCGGGTAACCCCTCAGGAGATCGGTCCACTGAGACAGGGCGAGAAAGATGGCCCGGAGCTCCAGGATATTGATGTGAAGCCGAGCCTCCATCGGCGACCAAGAGCCCTGAGCTGTGTGGCTCCCGAAGACAGCCCCCCACCCGGACAGGCTGGCATCCGTAGAGACGACCAGCCAATTGAGGGGGAGGAACGAGCGGCCGAGGAGGACCACCGGAGACGTCAACCACCAAAGAAGCTCCCTGCGAACAGCAGGGGACAGGAGGATCTTCTTGTGGAGAGACAGAGGGGACCTGTCCCATTGAGACAGAATCGCCCGCTGCAGAGGGCGCGAATGAAACTGAGCGAAGGGGATCGCCTCGAAGGAGGAGACCATCTTGCCCAGGACTCGCATGCAAAGGCGAATCGAACAGGGGGCGCCCGAGCGGAGCAGAGAGACTGCCGAGCGCAGGGAGGCAACTTTGTTGGGAGGAAGGAGGACACGGGCCGACTCGGTGTTGAATAGCATCCCGAGAAACTCCATAGAGCGGGAGGGAAGTAGGGAAGATTTTCGGTAATTGATCACCCAACCGAAATTGGTCAAGAGATCGAGTGTGATCTGGAGGCTGGACAAAGTGTCCTGTTTGGAGCGGCCCTTTACCAAGAGGTCGTCCAGGTATGGCAGGACAGCCACCCCCTTTGACCGAAGCAGAGCCATCAAAGGTGCAAGGATCTTTGTAAAGACCCGAGGCGCCGTGGCGAGCCCGAAGGGCAGGGCAACGAACTGGAAATGTCCAGAACCGACGGCGAAACGTAGGAAACGTTGATGACTGGCTGCGATGGGAACATGCAGATAGGCGTCGCGGATGTCTATAGATGCAAGAAATTCGTCCTGCTCTAGAGACGCGACCACCGACCGCAAGGATTCCATGCGGAACCGCCGAAGGCGAACGAACCTGTTCAGCCGTTTCAAATCCAGGATAGGACGGACCGAGCCGTCCTTTTTGGGGACTGTGAACAGATTGGAATAGAATCCCTGGAAATGCTCGGAGGGAGGAACCGGGACCACAACTCCTTGAGCTAGGAGATTCTGAACCGCCCGAAAAAGCTCGGAAAGCCGCGCCGAAGAGCGTGGGAGATTTGACGGAAAAAAGCGAGGAGGCGGCATGGACGCGAACTCGATTTTGTATCCTGAAGACACCACCTCCCGTACCCACACATCGGGCACATGGGCGAGCCAAATCTCCTTGAAGGAGAGCAGACGACCCCCTACTTGAGGGAGAGACCCGACAGGGAAAGGACCATCAGGAAGAAGACTTGGGGGCAGGACCTTTAGAAGGGCGAGAACGGGGCTGCCAGGAGGGGCGGGGTTTGAAAGAGGGCTTCCTAGAAGGAGCTGGAGGCGCATCCTTAGCCTGGCGACGACGCGCCGGAGGCTCAAAGGAGCGGAAACGGCTGGAACGCCTGTGAGGCTGAGGGCGCCGGGACCGGTTTTGAGGGAGCAAGGAACTCTTCCCCCCTGTAGCGTCCGAGATTATTTTATCAAGCCGCTCCCCGAAAAGTCTGTTCCCTGCAAAGGGGAGAGAGGTCAGAGCCTTCTTGGAGGCGGCATCAGCTGACCAGCATTTTAACCAAACAGATCGTCGGATGGCTACAGAGTTAGCCAGGGACCGCGCAGACAAACGAGCAGCTTCCTGAGAAGCGTCGCACAAGTATTTGGACGCATGCAGAATCTGCGAGGCCAGAGGCAGGAGATCCTCGCGCGGGGTGTCCAGGGAGAGGTCATGGACTAACTGCCTGGCCCAAGAGGAACAAGCCTTGCTGACCCAGGATGCAGCAAAGGTAGGACGTAGGGCCGAACCGGCCGCAATAAAGACAGACTTCGAAAAAGCGTCGATTTTCTTGTCGACTGGGTCAGTGAGTGAAGCACCATCTGCCAGAGGCAGAGTAGTTGACTTGGAAAGTCGAGAAACCGGAGGGTCCACAGAGGGGGGCACTGTCCATGTAGTGACCAAGTCAGGGGAGAAGGGAAACAATGCCTCGGCACGCTTAGAAGATGGAATCCGCCGGTCAGGGTGATTCCACTCCTTTGCTAGAAGATCTTCAAAATCCTTATGGTTGGGGAAAACCAAAGGCTGTCGCTTATGGCGACTGAAAGAGACTTCACTCCTGGAAGTAGAAGGGGACTCTTCTGCAATATGTAAGGTGTCCCGCACTGCACGGATCAAGGCCTGCACTGCAGAGGCCAGCTGATCCTCCCTGTCGGACTCTGAGGCAGAGTCAGAGGGGTCCCCCGAGGTGGCGGAGAGGGGTCGCTGGGAAGCGGAACCGCCTGCAGTGGATCTGTCCGGAGAAGGGTCTGAGGAACACCTAGAAGGTGACCGTGAGACAGAGAGTCTAGATCTCCTAGAAGGTGACCGTGAGACAGAGAGTCTAGATCTCTTATGAGACCGTCCTCTGGAAGGCGAGTCAGGAGATACCCTGGAGGGTCCCGCCGCTGGAGGCGCTTGGGAAGGCAACCGCTCAATGGCATGGATCATGACCTGGGACAGCTTAGAGAGGTCACCGATCGCCTGGGACAGGGATCTAGCCCACTCAGGGGAGGCTGCGTCTGAACCTGCAGGGGAGGTCTCCTGGGAGGTGGCACTAGGGTTAAGGCATAGCAGACAGAGGGGGCCAGGCTGACCGCAGGGGAACTTTTTATTGCAGCGAGCACACGCAAAGTGTGTCGCCACAGCCGCAGGAGCGAGCTGCCTAGGGGGGTCGTCCCGGGGACCAGACATGGTAGCTAGGGCTGGTAGCCTGGAGAGTGGAGGAGGGGAATATCACCCACTGGGTGAGCCTACCCGACCCTGGAGCTGCTGCCGCACTGGATGCTGGAGCTGCACTGGATGCTGGAGCACGCTGGATGCTGTGGATTCTGAGCTGCTGCTGCTGTGCACAGGGAGCTGAGGCTGCTGTACTGGCAGGCAGAGAGAACAGCAGGTGGCCACAAGCTGCTGCGCTGCAGAGACGAGAGGAGGAAGGGAGGGGGCACAGGAAGGAGCAGGTGGGGGCTACAGGAGTAGCCAATAAGAGAGAAGCTAGCGGCGGGAAGGGCCGAAAACGGGCGGGCGCTCCGCCCCCGTGACGTCACTCGTGTGCGCCGATGCGGCCTAGCTCCGGCAGAAGCCGGGGGCTAAATTTATGGGCAGGCCGGCGGCAGCGAGACGGCGGCGCGGAGCGCTGAAGAACGCGGCCGCCGGCAGAAAAGGAAGGGAGAAGAGCCCGGTAAACCCCCCGGACGCCCCTATGGAGCTGCTGCATGTGGGCAGGAGCTCCAGAGACTCCCTCCACCCCCTCTCCCTGAAGAAAGAGGCCCGCAGAGACCATCTTGCCCAGAGCCTCTGAGAGGGAGGCAGGGAGGGAGAGAGGCAGGGAGGGAGAGAGACAGGAGGGGAAGAGGCAGGGAAGGGGAGTAATTGGGTGCCCTGGTAGGATGACCCCCCCCAGATTCCAAAGAGGGCTAAGGACAGGAATACTCACCTGTCCGGCGTCTTCAGGTGCGCGCAGGGTCACCCCTTCGGTCACCTCGCACCTTTGTGGGGGACCGGTATCCTGCCGCAGGGAGCGGGCGTTGGGGGACGGGTGACCGGCGCAGGGAAAAGAAACTTTCCATGCACCCTCAGGGGGAACTGCGTCTGATGTGGCAGCCCACGCCGACGGTCCCCCTGATAACCTAAAAGAAAAGAAAAAGAAATAAAAAATGGAGGTGCATGCACCTGTGTCTACCTCCTACGGACACTAGACTAAAACTGAGTTAGCCTGGTGCCTGTAGGAGGGGTATAGCCTGCCAGGCGGAGTCACTTCTTCTTCTGTCTAGTGTCGCCTCCTAGTGGCAGTAGCCTATACCCACTGGTGCTGTGTCCCCCAATGACAGGCACAAGAAATGGAGCCTTATGGCTGGTGCACATGGGTCATTTCTGGTGGAAACAGGACAGGTCCTCCAGAGGGACACTCTATATATTCACAGCCCACTCTGGTCAAGAGATGTGGACCCCGATTAAAGGAGTTATCCAGTGCTACAAAAACATGGCCACAACACGACTCCTGTCTCCAGTTCAGGTGCAGTTTGCAATTAAGCTCCATTCACTTCGATGGAACTGAGCAGCAATACCCCGCCCAAGCTGGAGACAAGAGTGAAGTAGTCTCTGGAAGAAAGTGGCCATGTTTTTGTAGCGCTGGATAACCCCTTTAAGTTTTACTTAGCTGGCACATATTACAGAGGTTGTGACATCTGCAGGAGTGCTGAAGCCCCTTCAAGTAGCTGATCCCGGAGCCAGGAGTTGTACCTCACTGATACATAACTGATGGCCTATCATCAGTATAGGACATCTGTATGATAGGACTTGATGCCTTTAAGGTACTCATACATATTAGAATAGAGTTGAAGAAAGTGAGGGACTTGGATGATCTATCAAACAATTGATTTGGTTGACCAGTTATTGACTACCATCATTCAAGTCTGTTAGGTATCAATCAATAGTTTGAACCCCCATACGGTCATGATATGCTCAGCATTTGGTTATAGCTTACCCCATCCTACCTAGACTATACTGGATGTCTACTTCCTATAGTATAACAAAGTGGTCTACTCACACCCCCAATTCTCCCATTCAGTGCTGATCACTTCCACTGCTTATGGAATTGCCTCCACATTAAACCATTCATGTCTTTGCCACAACACATGTCCCCCATACATTCCCCTGTAACCTACCTGGGCTCTTTTTGGTCAGTTTCCTGAAACTGACACAAATATTCCTCATAGACATACTGTACACGCCTGCTCTTTCACATCTCGGCAGTGGCTAGGAAAACAATATTACAAACCTAGCTAGCACCTAATACATCAACAAAAACTCACCTTCCTGTTGCAGATGAATTGGTTAGAGGCATCTCCTAGAAATCTCGAGTTAAAAAATTCTTTGACCTATGGGCACTTGGTAACAGACCACTTATACCCCACATAAAGGATTGTATGAGAAGATGCTTCAATACAACCACATTGTTTTTAGAACAGAATCCCATAGGGAATGACCCTCTAACCTAAATCCACTTTAGGTTCAATGTGCTTACTATCTTTACACTTGTGCTCTCATTAGGATCTGTGCGTCTCCTCTCCCTTCCCCCCCCCTCCCCCGTTCCAGTTTTTACTTGTAATTCACACTCTGAAGACCCATCTTGGATTATTTCACCTTATAAACAGCTTTACAAAACTTTTGTTTTCTCCAACGCTCCCTCCCGCCCCCCTTCCTACCCTGTAATTTTGTAAAAATTTATAAAAACAAGTTTGAAAAAAATCTACAAATGTCAGAATGTATATTAATGTTTTCTAGGCCCTGGAGTTACTGGATGGAATTATATTGTCTCATTTGCATCTAAGCAATGAATGTGCTAGATCTTAAGTTCGGTTGTATGGAGGAACTTCCCCCTGTACGCACCGTTACTCTGAGACCTTTTCCTTTCTGCTCTAAGGACCTCCATATTTCATGTGTATACAGTTAGTTACTTTGGCTAATTTCCCAGACTTCTCTCCAAAGAAAACTTTGCTTGCTACAGCACCATCTGGGCATCCGTTCAAGTTTTTTTATTTTAAGGACTTTGTAACCTTTCTGACAGTGCACGTCTACCTTCTAACGCCTGCAACGCAACAAGTCGTGTGAATGAAATATATACTGTGTGTGTGTATATGTATGTAAAAAAAAAATATATATATATAATATATATAAAAATAATACACACACACACATATACAGTGGTGCCTTGGATTACGAGCATAATTCGTTCCGGTAATGCGCTTGTAATCCAAATCCACTCCTTAAACCAAAGCAAATTTTCCCATAAGAAACCAGAGAAATGCAGACAATTGGTTCCACACCCCAAAAATAATTTATTATTCTTAACTAGATTTGCATTTCCAGGAAAATACTTAGGGAGGCATTTATTAAGTCCGGCGTTTTTTACGCCGGACTTAAAAATGCCCCCGCAGCTCCGGCGGTACGGGGATTTATGTAGAGGCGGACTGCCTGTACATAAATCCTGTGCGCGCCGGTGCGCACCGCCGAAAACCTACGCCAGCTGAGGACTGGAGTAGGTTTTCGGCGTAGAATTGGGCGGAACGGATGATAAATCGCGCGGACTCTGAGTCCGCGCCCTCCGTTCCGCCCACTTCCCGCCTACTTTCCGCCCCCTTTCCGCCCCCTGGCGTACTCGGCGGAAAGTGCCGATTTGCGATTATTTTATTCGCAAATCGGCCATTTGCGTATAAAATAATACGCAAATCGGCACTTTCCGCCAAAAATCATCCGTCCGCCGGATGATACATGTGGCCCATAGTGCTTGAAAAGAGCGCCCCTTTACCAGTGACTTCCCTTTAAGAGAAACTTGGATCCCATTCCTTTAAGAGCGACATGGCTCCCGTCCCTATAAGAGTGACTTGGGTCCCGTCCCTTTAAGAGCTACATGGATCCCTTTAAGAGCTACATGGATCCCTTTAAGAGCGACTTGGATCCCTTTAAGAGCGACTTGGATCCCTTTAAGAGCGACCTGTCGCTCTTAAAGGGACCCAGGTCGCTCTTAAAGGGACCCAGGTCGCTCTTAAAGGGACCCAGGTCGCTCTTAAAGGGACCCAGGTCGCTCTTAAAGGGACCCAGGTCGCTCTTAAAGGGACCCAGGTCGCTCTTAAAGGGACCCAGGTCGCTCTTAAAGGGACCCAGGTCGCTCTTAAAGGGACCCAGGTCGCTCTTAAAGGGACCCAGGTCGCTCTTAAAGGGACCCAGGTCGCTCTTAAAGGGACCCAGGTCGCTCTTAAAGGGACCCATTTACCCACTCAAAGGGACCCATTTACCCACTCAAAGGGACCCATTTACCCACTCAAAGGGACCCATTTACCCACTCAAAGGGACCTTTTCAAGCACTATAATAACATGTAAAACAGATGAAACAAACATTCAGAAACAGCAGAATATGTGATATTATAAGTTACTGTACGGTAATGGAGAATGGGAAACACAAGGGCTGACAGAGACTGCAGGGAGCAGGAAGGAATGAGCAGGGCAGATGTGGGCACATACATGAAGCGCTCTCTGTCCGGGGAGAGAGGGGTTACAGCCATGGAGAGATTACCTCCACAGTCCTGTCCCCTGATGTAAGCCCCAGCCTGAAGTGGATCTGCTATGATTTGGAAGGTAAGGGAGACTTCCTGGGTCAGAGTACAGGGCTATAGACCCCGCTATGCAGACCATGGCCCTCCCCAACTCGCCCTCTCACCCAATACAGGGAGCTCTTAAACCAAAGCAATGCTCTTAAACCAAGTCACAATTTTGAAAACCTGTGAGCTCTTAAACCAAAACACTCTTAATCCAAGTTACTCTTAAACCAAGGTACCACTGTATATGTATATATTTATTGCACAGGGGTTGTCCAGGGATAGGAAAGGGCCTGTACATCACTACTCTATGGGAAACAGCTGCAATACCAGTTACAGCCCAAAGACAATAGAGATGCTGTTTTATAACAAATAAATACGGTCCCCCCTCCCCTTCCCGTTAATGTGTGTAAATTATAGCCTTACATATTTTAAATAGTAATGTGGGGTCTATGTGCAATAACTACGAGAATAATATTGTCGCTTATCACGCATTATTAGGAAAGCCAATTAAACGGCTTTTAGATACGGCGATCCGCACATAAAAATAACTTTCTTTGGTTCCATCTGAAACTTGTAAGGGGTACTGTACATATTTTCTGAGCAATAAATTATAAGCATATTACAAGCTAGCTTGGCGTTTAATGACTTTGTTCTTTAAGAGTCACGGAAGGCCGTTGAACCTTCTGGCAATCTGACTGGTCCTTTTTGTGCTTCCAGTAGATGAACTGGCTCAGAATGATCAGTGGTCCCCACTGGTTTATCTTCCTTCCGTTTCATAGTATTTCTAGGTGCCCTAACCAGACCCAGAGAAGAATGGACAATCACTACAATTTTTAATGTTTGACTAGATGGCATCTTGGTCTTTTTTTGGGGTAATCTATGCCATGTTATGTATCGAAACAAAGTAATTTGCACATAGACAAGGCCACCCAAATGGAGCTTCCATTTTTTTGGAGTTAGTAGGGTATTGATCAATTTGAACAGTCAAAATTTCCCATATTCCCATTTTAAATATAGAATATCCCATAGGTATCTGTTCTCCCATGCAAGGCAAAAAAAGGTGGCTACAACTAGGAGGAGACTAAACGGAGATGTGACCACTCATGTATACGGCACTCACCACTGCAGTTTATGGCTATATTCACTCAGTCTTTTTTTTTTTTTTTTGGCCACAAATACTGCTTGAGGGTACGTTCACACTTACCGGATCCGCAGCGTATTTTCCGCAGCAGATTTAATTTAAATAACACAGCATCAAATCTGCTGCGGATCTGCTGCGGATCCTGTAGGTGTGAACGCACCCTCAGGCTTATAGCGGCCGCAGAAAACCTGTCAGTTGTTTGCAGCGCCGCTAGGGGTCCTGGCTGGAGTGTATATCATGTGTATACGCTCCGGCCAGGATCCCATAGATGGAGAGATAACGTAATACGTTGTGTGGACATAGCCTCATTATGTAAATTAATGCCATAATTTTGCATATATGGGGAGTATTTTTGGCTCTATGTGACTCTAATACGGCCGATAAAAGACATTTATGTGAGTTGTGAAAAATGCCTATGGGAGTTGTGAAAAATGGATAATCAAGAAATGTTCTTTTTGATATTGTTCCCCATATGAGTTGAATGAAAAGTCAATCAATGTTCTTTATTTTATTATAAAAAAAAAATAAAAAATAAACTCAAATAATAAATATGTTTTGTTTGAAAGATTGAAATTTGTTTTGTTCCATCAGATTGATTGGAAGCGCAACTATATCCCTTAAAGATTTTGCTGGAGGACCCGGTCGATCCCTTCCGTTCCGAGGCTTAGCTTTGATGAGTGACAAGGGGCAGCCCATTGGGGTGAGTTATAGATTATTTTTTTTTGGCCCGTTTTATGTAGAGCGGTTGGTGGTGGTGTTTTATTCCCCCAGAAGTACATGCGAAAGAAACTGTATAACAGACTTCTAATTCTCGTGTTGTATCTGCTACTTGCTATGGCTAAAAAGCACTTTTTTTTTTTTTGTCTAGCACGTTCTTATTTTGTTCCTTCACAGGCCACTATTGATTTGTCGGTCTCCTATGAACCTCCTGCGTCCCCTAACAATAATCCAAATGATCCAGGAGGTACAAATGTGCAAACTGATGCAGGTACATAATCAGATTATGTGTTTCGATTAACATTCTGTTTACCCTCTTCTGTTTTATATTGGCCCCCTACATAGCAATGAGTGCCAAGCCGCTATAAGTATTTGCAGGTATTAGGGAACTAACATGCCTGAGGAGCCAAAGCTTTGGATGTGGCAGTCCAGGCATGTTGGGAAATGTAGAATTGTAACAGCTAGAGAGCCACAGGTTGGACCCCCATGTGTTAGAGGGTTTTTCAGGAGCAGGAAGCAGATAGCTCCATACATAGTGTAGTGGCCCCTGAGGCACCAAGGCTTCTGATTTGGCTGCAGCCTCTGCACCTTTTATAACCCCCCCCCCCCCCCAAGCCTGATAGGAAAAATGATGCATAATTCTTGCTTTTACTATGGGGATGGGCAGGAAATATCTCCAGTTCCTCTGTTGTCTTTTTCATGGTGTCCTTGCAAGGCCGCTTAGCTGCATTGCCTTTGGCAGTCATTCTCCGGGAGAAGCCCTGTATAGCTAATTTATACTGTCTAGTAACCTCTCCCTAGCTAGCCCCAGTGCTATGACTCATATTTGCACATTTTTCACACTTACTTATTTCTGTAGGGTTTTTTAGAATTTTTTTTTATGGGAACAATTATGCAGTCTGCAGCCCTATTCCTACCTTCAAAATTGCAGGAACTACTGTATACAGACCCCAAATAGATTCAGTATAGCGTCATTGCGCCGGTATACATTTAGCATAAACAGATTTTTTTTTTTTTTTATTTATTTTTTTTATTAATTATACTTCATTGACATGTTTAGCATCTTTAGCCTTTGCTATTCATACACTACAACTTCTTCTGGTGCTCTCTACATGGTATACCCCATGATTTGAGAGCATTTGATATGGCATCTGGTGAAGCTGTTAAGAAATATATAGCTAGTAGTGATGAGCAAGTACTAAAATGCTCGGGTGCTCGGTACTCAAGACGAATATTTCCAGATGCTCGGGTGGTAGTTTCGAGTAACGAACCCCATTGAAGTCAATGGGAGCATTTTTGCAGAGGACCCAAGCTCGGCCCAGGAAAGGTTGCGTGAAAACCTGTCAACCTCAGAAAATGATTGAAACACCACGGAAATGGACAGGAAACAGCAGAGGCAGCATGTATGGATGCCTCTGAGGCTGCCTAATCGCACCATTATGCCAAATTCTAGGCAACAGCCTGGTGGTCATCTGGCTGCAGATGACAAAAGATACTGGTCAGGCTAGTTTTTGGAGGTTGTCGTACAGAGACTGTGTGTAAGTGCTGCTATATGGTGTATGCCACCTGTTAACACAGGATAATGACCAGTGAGGTTGGATAAGGCTGCTCTAAAAAAGAAAGCAACCCTGTAGACTGGCTGCAGATGACAACAGATAAAGACGAGCTACAAAAATGGTGGAGGGTGTGAGGCATAAACCATATCAGGAAAGACTTAAGGATTTGAATCTGTATAGTCTGGAGGAAAGACGGGAAAGGGGGGACATGATTGAAACCTTTAAGTATGTTAAGGGACTAAATAAGGTTCAAGAGGGGAGTGTTTTTAGTAAAAAAACTGAGCTCAAGAACAAGAGGACACAGTGAGAGGTTAGTTGGGGGAAAGATCAGAAGCAATGTAAGAAAATATTATTTTACTGAAAGAGTGGTAGATACCTGGAACAAACTTCCAGCAGAGGTGGTTGGTAAATCTACAATAACAGAATTTAAACACGCCTGGGATAGACATATATCTATCCTAAGATAATAAGGAAGAAAATACTAAAAGGGCGGACTAGATGGACCCAGTGGTCTTTTTCTGCCGACAATCTTCTATGTTTCTATACTGGTCAGGCTAGTTTTTGGAGGTTGTCATATAGAGTCTGTGTGTAAGTGCTGCTATATGGTGTATGCCACCTGTTACACAGGATAATGAGCAGCGAGGTTCTACTATGCAGCTGTACTACAAATCACAGCAATATAATGTACAACAGCTGTTACATTCTATAGATTTAGTGCGGTGTTGGTTATTTATTGTAATGTACAACAGCAGCAGCACCAGCCACAAAATAAAATATAATGGTACTGAGGACTTCTTTGAGATCTGTATGCAACACCTAATGTCCCCTTTCTGCCAGCAGCTGACCACCACAGTGAGCTACTAAAGTCGTGTTAGCTGCACTGCAAGTCCCAGCCAGCAGTCTGGAGTAATAAAAAAAAAATAAAAAAATAAAAAACTTTTTAAGCCCTTACAAGGGCTGTTGGGTTCTTTGACTAGTATCCCTGCCTACAGAAATGCTAATTCCTTCCCTAACGCTCTCCCTGACCAGCAGCAGCTCTGTCCCTAATCTTTTTCAGCATGCATGTGAGCCGAGCGCCGCCGGTCTCAGAAACTTATATGGCAGGGTCATCTGATCTGGCCAACCAATTGCTATCGACATGTATGGGTCCCACGTCATCGCACGATGTACCAAAGAGTCTCCTGCATGTTGATTGGCTGAGAAATTTGCGCCCATACTTGCAGGAAAAGGATGATGCCATTTTCTCGAGTATCGTGAGATGCTCATCTGAGCATCGAGCATCTTCGAGTACCTTTAATAGTCGAACGAGTAGCAAGCTCGGACAAGCATTTTCGCTCATCACTAATAGCTAGCATTGGGAACAGCGAAGCGAGCACACAGCTGTTACCGGTGCTTTGTGCATCTAAATAGCTTTGGATGCTTTACCCAATGCTCTCAGTCTCTAAAATGGCATCTAATACAGCTATACAGATATATACAGATTCAGCATAGGAATGACTATTTAGGATTGGGGGGGGGGGGGGCAGGGGGCATTCTTCTACAAGAAAACTGAAGCTGAACAGGTTAATAAAAGTATATTGAAAAAAAAAACTTTACAATTTAAAGGGTTTGTCTCATAATGACAACCACTACCAATATACTGTATTAGTACATAAAAAACAACTGAGCATGGTCCCCTGATCAGAACACTTCTCTATAAGAAAGCAAAATGTCACTTTGAAAGGCAAATACGGGTTGCCCGTAACAACTAGTTACAGCTCAGCTCTAATCTCTTAATAACATCTGTTAAAATAAAAGCTGAGCTGTGATTGGTTGCTAGGGGATTAATGAATCTAACAGCCAAACTGACTGGCTTTTCTTAAGCAACCAATCACAGCTCAGGTTTTAATATTATAGCTGAGCTGTGATTGGTTGCTCCGGGAAAGCCAGACAGTTTTTTTTTGTTCGTCAGTGTATATTTATTCCCCACAAATGTTTTGTTTAAAAAAATTATTCCAATATCCCGGCTTAAACCAGAAGAGGGTCTGGGTTTATGCTAATTTGTTAAACATAGGTTGCTTATGGTTGGTCTAAGGGCACTACTTGTACAGTGCTTAAAGGGGTAGTTCAGCTATTTTTTCTGTTGTGATTTATTTCTATTTAAAAATCTCAATTCTTCCACTACTTGTCAGCTGCTGCATGTCCTGCAGGAAGTCCTCCAGTCTGGCACAGCGCTCTCTGCTGCCACCTCTGCTACTGTTCTGGACAGTTCCTGACATGGCCAAATCTCCATTAAAAAAACTCTACTGCTCTGGACAGTTTCTGAAAAGGGCAGAGGTGGCAGCAAAGAGCACGGTGTCAGACTGAAGAGAATACACCACTTCCTGCAGGACATACAGTGGCTGATAAGTACTGGAAGACTTGAGGTTTTTAAATAGAAGTAAATCACAAATCCATATAACTTTCTGACACCAGTTGATTTAAAAGAAAAAAAAATGCAGACGTGCCCCTTTTAAATTGCTGTTACTGGATGCTTATGGCATATGCACAGGGCATGGTTACAAATTCGAGGGTCCTCCAACCCCTCAAGCCCAATTATGTCCATTGGAGGTGGTCAAGAAACTGAAACAACCAAGCAGTCGATTACCCAGTTTACTTTAAAGGGACTGTGCACGCACACTACACAGCACGCTCAGTAACGTTTTACATTCATCTCAAGAGGACGGTCTCTGTCTGTTTATTTTTATGAGGCTTGCTGTAAAGCATGTCACTTTAATGCTGTTAAAAACAGTTCAGGCAAGATGGCAGCCCCATAACAGTGAACAAACATTAAAATAAAATAAGAACTATAGTCCAGTAAATAGAAACATTAAAAAAAATAAAAATAAATTAGTATCTGACTAATCGGTAAAAGAAATTTAGGTTGATACATTCCCTTTAACAATGATGTTACTATGAACAGTGTAGCACTGGGAGCCATACTCATTATGGAACACTATGGAAAAAGCATAGCTAGCAGTGCAACTCTCTATATGCAGCTCCTATTAACCTCTATAGGAGTTACGTACACTATATAACCCAGCCCAAATAATTGTTGCCGGCTCCTGAGAGCGATTGGTAGGGAGGGCCTCCATCTTGTGATGGTATGATGTATGTCTATGCCATCAATGTTCCTGATAGGAATGTTCCTTTAAAATATTCCAGGGATGGCAGACCTTGTGTGGATCTGTTTAACTTCTATCCAGTGCTTATTTGTTTTTTTGGGGAACCTGGGCGATAACCTTTGCGTGAGCTGTAATGGCGGCCATATTGCTTGTCAGATTATTATCTAGATTTACTGGCTATTTAATATCCTCAAGTATTTATCCTTTTCATCATCCTCAAGAAATTTACGGACTAGTTTTCTCCTGATTAAAGGCTGGCATTGTCTGGAATCCCCCGGTCACTTAGCGTGGCTGTTCCTCCGATGGCAGGTGGTGAGAGAGCGCAGAGAGGCAGGAAATTTAGCTCTGCGTTTTGTCGAGAGATAACAATGTCCGTGACCATAATGATGCATTGTACTGTAGTTATATTTCATAGAGACCCTTTCCTGTCTTTGTGCATTTTTCTTTCCATAACCTAAAGAGGAAATATTTTATAAATGACAAACTGTACGATAGTTCGTCCTGCAGTAGATGTGACTGCTTTTATTTGCATTATGTTTTTTCTTCTTCTTTTAAACACTTAAATGAGTGTTATCAGAGAATTGCTTAAAAGATGCCTTCCCTAAAGAAAAAAAAAAATGACATGTTGTCTTGTATTTTATAATCCTTTAAATAATCCTTTAAATTTTATAATTCTTTATATATTCTTTAGAGATTTAAAGCCTAAGGCTGCACTACTGAGAACTTCTCATGACTGCATGGCCTCTTCTGAAGTCTTGCCATAGAGATCTTAAGTGGATCTATATCACTGACCATACAACTGTCTTTGTTTAAAGGTTTTTTCTTATCCAGACCTTTATAGCATATGGAGAAAATGCCATTTGAAGCATGTCAGTCTTACAAATTTCTTGCAGATTTTCGTTTATAGAGTTCCTGTCACGAAATGAGAGGGCAAGGGCCCATGGTGTATATGCCTGGGGATGGGATGTTTAAAAATAACTTATCTCCAGTATCTCACCCACTATGTCCCGATTGCAGGACCTGATGTTGCAGGCTTGTCCAACCAATCAGTGGCCGAGGCAGGACAGCGTCATCCACTCTCCAGCCAGCTACTAAATCTGTCTAGGTAGTCTCATTGACTTCCATTTACTAAATTGGCGATATGGGCATGGCTGCCACAGTCTGTTGTAAAATCATGTCAGATGTTTTGGTCAGCTATGGTCTTGGGTGATTATATACAGATCGATAGCTAGAAAGCGCTGGAAAAAGTGCCCGCTGTGTGATCTCTCTTTGCTTTGTGCCACATAACTGAAACCGGCAAAGAAAGTCTTTGGGATCATCCTGGTTGTGCACACAGAGAGCCTGGAGAGAAGCTCATAGCTGCTCGCTTTACTTCCTTCTTCTTCTAACAGTTGGTTGGGGTCTGGATACTCAGAACCTGATAGACCAAAACTTTTGACATGTCTCTATAAAATCTGGAAAAAAAAAGGTGACAGGCACACTAAGCATTGTATGGCAGTATAGTTTACAGTGAATGGTTTGCTTTATTGAGCCACTGCATGGTAGTACTATTTGGATACTGAATGGAGCGAGGTATTACTGCATTTGGTATATTGTCAGCATTGTGTGGAAGTATTCTTACTATTCAGATTAAAAAATTTGGGTAGAAAGTAGATTCTCAATGATGAAAACTGTCTTTTAAAAGTGTGAGCAGGGGAAATCCTTGTGCATAGTCATCCATACACCTATACGGGACATGGAGAAATCCTTGTGCATAGTCATCCATACACCTATACGGGACATGGAGAAATCCTTGTGCATAGTTGTCCATACACCTATACGGGATATGGGGAAATCCTTGTCCATAGTCATCCATACATCTATACGGGATATGGGGAAATCCTTATCTAGAGTCATCCATTTAACTATATGAGACATGGAGAAATCCTTGTCTATAGTCATCCATACATTTATACGAGACATGGGGAAATCCTTGTGCATAGTCATCCATGCACCGATATGGGATATGGGGAAATCCTTATCTATAGTCATCCATGAACCTATACAGGACATGGGGAAATCCTTGTCTATAGTCATCCATGCACCTATACGGGACATGGGGAAATCCTTGTCTATAGTCATCCATACACCTACAGTATACGGGACATGGGGAAATCCTTGTCCGTAGTCATCCATGCACCTACAGTATATTGGACATGGGGAAATTCCTGCCCATAGTCATCCATGCACCTATACAGGACATGGGGAAATCCTTGTCCGTAGTCATCCATACACCTATACGGGACATGGGGAAATCCTTGTCCATAGTCATCCATGCAACTATACGGGACATGCCAGCTGGGCGGCTAATCTGAGTTTACACTGCATGTGTTTCATGGCAAATCAAAACCTTAGTTTACTGTTGTCAAAACCTGTTCTTCAAGTCGGATGTACACGACGCATCACCATTTACTTACTGCCAACCGTGTCGGTCTGGGTGTGTTCAGAAAACCTAGCACGTCACAGTGTACTGTTACTTCCCTGACTGCCCTTTAGCGAGTGGCTATATGTAAATAGCTGTTACGCATTTTCTACAATTGCTAATCTGTCTCTTTTGTACATACCTGTAATTTGCTAATCTCTAGATAATTCATCTGAATACACTTTTTTTTTTTTTTTTTTTAAACCAAAAAAACCACACCGGCTGAAAGTGGAGGCTTGTCAATGGACATTCTGATAAGATCTCTCCATCTTGTCATGTTGCTGCTATCAGGAAGCTAGGGAAACTAAATGTTCTTGCATGATCAAGTCTAGATAAAAAGTTTTTGACATTTGTAATGAAATTACAATATTTTGGTATGTAGATAACATGGTATTACCTTCTGAGGAACCTTCTGTGTTCACACTGAGGAAAAGAGAAAGAAATTCCAAGCGGAATCCCCACCACTGACTCCACTCGGAATTCCGCCTGCGTCAGTGTCTCCATGTTAAGTATAGGGTGTCTCCACTCTCATACTGAAAGAATTGACATGTCTGTGGTGGGAATTCCACTCAGAATTTCTGTCTTTTCCTCAGTATGAACCTGAAGTATGAACTTGTTATCACTTTAATGCTGCCTGAACCACAAGAGTCGATCCCCAGGGGCCTTTCCCCGCCCGCTAGCCTTGATTGATGTCCTGGAACACTTTCATCATTGTCATTGCCCTTTTTTGCATGTTTTAGAAAATGAGGATGAAGAAGACGGAGATGTTGTCGATTCAGGTTTCAATCCCAGTACACCGGGGGCTGCTGGGCAGGCAGACAATCAAATTGCCCGACGTCTTACAAAAGGAAAGAAAACCAGAAGGATCCTGTCCAACAAAGCCCAAGATTTCCAGGTAAATTTCCATAGGAAATCTTATAAGGCTGTGCGGGCATGGTGGCAATTGTAGTTTCTGATGGGCCAAGATACCCCCTGTTATAGTAAGAGATGGACTTCATCCATATTACAGCACAGCGCCGGGTCCCGGATTGCGTTGCTCCGGTCCGCGCTGCCCGGCCGCTTCCTGGTCACTGACGCAGGCTTGAGATGTGACGTTTCAAGACCGCTCAGCCATTCAGTGACAGAGGCGGGATCCCGCCTATGCCACTGACTGGCTGAGCAGACTTGAAACATCACGTCTTAAGCCCCTGCAGAGACCAGGAAACGGCCGTGCAGCTGAAAAAGCCCCCCAGCCCAGAGTACCCCTTTAAGGGTCCTATTCCACCGGACGATTATCATTCAGATTATCGTTAAAATTGTTCGAATCTAAACGATAATCGTTCGGTTGAAATGCAGTTAACGATTAACGACCGAACGAGAAATCGTTGATCGCTTTATAAGACCTGGACCTATTTTTAACATTGCTCGTTCGCAAAACGTTTGCAAATCGTTCGCATTGAATAAGACATCGTTCGGTCGTTCGCAGTAGATACGAACGCAATAGCGAATAAATAGCGAAGAAAAAACGATCGCAAATACGATCATAAGTACCGATTATCTAACGTTTTCAGGTATTTCGTAATAGCGGTCGTTTGAGATCGTTAATGGTTAACGATTATGCAAACGATAATCGTCCGGTGGAATAGGGCCCTAAGTGTGCCTCTTTATGGAGGAGCTGGAGGGAATAGCTGTCAGCACATGAGCAGCCTTAGGGTCCTATTAGACGAAACGTTATTTAACGGTTAACAAAAGAAAAAATCCCATTGTTTTTCATTAACCTGAAATCGTTCACCATATTACACAGAACGATAGATTGTTTACTCCATCTTATCCCAGCAAAAGAAGGAACGATGTGCAATAACACGGAAGGATTAGTAAACAAATGCGGAATTACAGTGAATGATTAACAATGATTTTAGGGTCTGATCTTAATCAATGACACACAAACGATTTTTCGATCGTTGCCTCCAATTACACAGGACGATTATCGTTTAAATCCGAACTATATAACAGTTTCCGCACTATAATTGTCCCATGTAATAGGGCCCTTAGACCTAGATGTACAATTTATCAGTAATCCAAATACTTTTCCTTAAATGTTCCTTGGACAGATCAGAATCCGGGTGATTGAAGGGCGCCAGTTATCCGGGAACAACATTAAGCCTGTGGTGAAGGTCAGTGTGGCCGGACAGACCCACAGGACAAGAATCAAGAGAGGAAACAACCCCTTCTTTGATGAGGTACGTGTCTGTTCTCATCACACTTTACTGTATTTGTTCCTTTTGTGCCATCTAGTGCAGGAACCAGTTATTGCTATAGAGCCAGAAAAAGGCGTCTGCAGCTCTTACAGAACGTACACGTGTAGGTAATTGTCTGGGATTTATTATTTTCTAAAGTTCTCCAAGTCCTGTAATTAGACTCTATTTATAGGACTTTTCTGTGCAACGGGATGTCCTGGATTGGAATATTCTGCCCTCCTCCCCTCACAGAGACCGTGACACTCATGTCCATGAACCTTGGGATTGCAGCTTATTCCCACTACATATAGTGATGCGATAGGGGTGCTGTTTCAGCATAATAAAACCCTATTTGTCTACTCTAGGACATCCACTTTAAATTAAAAATAAATAAAAGTTTTCAGGACACAATGAATTATGTTAAGGTTTTCCCACAAGTGACACATTTCTAACATAATTTATTCCTTGGATATCTAGGGGAAATCCAGCCATCTACATAAAGAAATCTGGTTACTGGTCTATGAAAGAAGTGGTTGCTTGCCAGGTTGTTTCCATGGGTTCCATTAAAGGATCCAGGATTCCAGGATTAGAAAAAGCACAGCTACTTTCTTTCACAAACAGCACCACCCATGTCCTCAGGTTGTGTGTGGTATTACAATTCAGCTCTTCATTAGAGCTGCAAAACTCACATCCAAACTGAGGACATGAGAGGTGGAAGAGGGTAGCCGTGTTTTTCTAAGCTTGGACAACCCAAGCTTAGTCTGCAACAGGGTTAGATTGAATGGGATAGGACTCGGAAATCTTATTGCACCTCACCCCTTATCAGGCTTTTATTGCTAAATGTTTTTTTGCTAAATGAATATAAAATTCTGACGCATGTGGAATCGCCAGAATGGGGTGTATTTAGTCTGAGAGCCTAGAGCATTACAGGCTGTAAATACAGCTCTGTTTGTCAGAGGGGGACCATTACAAATGTTGGATAGTTGGCCAGCTCTGGTCCAGCTGAATTTTGTAACATGTATGGGGCTTAAGTATCTATAAATAATTTCAAGACAGACATAGGTATGTGTGTGGTGTGTATATTGTGGATATTTCAATGTTAGAACTACAGGGCGTAGCAATGTATATAGAGATATTATTGTGGTTACCATCATTGCCTGTTCCCGTGTCCTGTAATGCCTGTGTTTTTATTGAACAGATTTTTTTCTACAATGTCAACATGACCCCATCGGAGTTGTTTGATGAGTCCGTCATACTGCGGGTACGTGACATCTTTTTATCAGTATTGATGATGTAGACTTACACAGTACTATTTTTTGTTGTGTTTTACTCATGGATGCTGCCTGGTGTATAGTATAGATAGTAAAGATACTGTAACATGCACACAGTTTTCGAGTTCACAGTTTATTATAGTGTATTATTCTTATGCTTTTTTACAGTTGTTCAATTCTGGATCCATAAGAGCGGACAGCCTGATCGGAGAATTCAAGGTAAATTAAATAAAGAAATGCATATGGTTAATTATTATACACTAGTTACATTTGATCTCTATGTTTGAACACTCTAATGTTCTAGTGTTTTTTTTTTTTTTTTGTTTAACACACTTTAGGTAAGGGCGATGCATAGCCCTTAGCACATTAGACAAAAGTGGTCTATTCAAACACTATTAGGTCAAGGAAACACATGGTACCTTTAATATATCCATCTGTGCCTCTATAGCATAGGAAAATACTGCTCTTCTCCAGTGCCAACTGTCAGAGGCTATTCCAGGCTCCCTCCTCGCTCCCCATTCCATCCCTGTCCCTGCTTAATTGACTGTCAGCTATAATCTAAATCCCAAGCATAGTTAGGGATGAGGAGAGGGGAGCATTCAGCACTTCAGCAATTTGACACTTTGCACTGGAAAATAAAAGCATTTTTCTGTCTTCTGGAAGCAAAGAGAGATATATGGGAGGTACCATGGGTCTCCTTGTTCTAGAACAGTGTCAGCAGTTTGAAACATGAATTACAGCTGACAGTTCTTAAGGTAGCATAAACTAGTGACAGACGCTGAACAGAATGATGTGTCACTGACATTGTTCTGTGCAGCTGATTCAGAGAAATCCTTTTGAATTACAAGGACAATTATGTGAATGAGCTCAGTATCGCTGGATATTCATGAGCACCAGCACTCTCTGGCAATTGTCTATGTATACTCTGTATAGGTAGATGGCTCTCAATCAGCAGCCAGGGGGAGAAGTCAGTGGTGCTGGCTAAAGCCCATTCTCCTGCATATCAGGAGAATGGCTGAAGATATAAGTAATACACCGCTTTGTTCATTATTTCTTTCGCTAGTTTCATTTAAGGCAGCACAACCCTAGTGACAGATTCCCTTTAAAGAGTTTTCCTTAATACCCCTATCCCTTCCAATCTCTGTATCAGTAGAAAAATATTCTGGGAAATATTAGGATGACTTCTGCTGTATACTTTATATTTTATATATAATTATCTGCTACTGTATATCCATTGTCTACAGCATCCAGAGCATTGTATTCCTGCCTAGAGGCCTCCCCCATCTATAAAAAGTACACCCCTAATCTTTTGAGAATTGTTGCAGTAGCTCATCCTCTATTCAGTAAACCTAATGAACAATGTTTTTGTTTTTTTTTCTTCTTTTTATTAGCTTGACATCGGCTTTATATACGATGAGCCAGGTAAGGACTTTTATTAATTGAAGCCTATGAATTTAGTGTGGTCACAGAAAACATGAATAGTAGATAGTAGGATATTGACCTTATAATGGTTCCAGAGACTCTGGTTGTTTTTGATCCTTGTACCATTGGGTCTACTGGACTGTCTTCTATATTAGGGTCAGTTTACACTGACTGCAATCCCCGCCGTGGACTCCGCTCGAAATTCTACCTGCCTCAATGTAATGTATAGGGTGCCGCGGCTCTCTGCTCCAAGAATTGACATGTCAATTCTTTTAGCCGAGAGTGGAGGTGCCCTATACCTTACATTGAATTCCGCCTGCCTCTGCACCTTAGAGCGGATTCCGCTCGGAATTTCAGCGCTGATTCTTCAGTCTGAACTGACCCTAAGAAAATAACATTATGGCTGTGGAGTTGCAACATAACCACTGCCAGTTGTTACTTGAAATCTAAAAGACCTCCGACCTGCCATATGAAATTTATTCTACAACATTGTTCCTATGGGGCAATGGGCCATTTGGCACCAAAAGCCATGTGTAACTGTTGCCCTTATTACACCTTTTACAAAAGAATGTTGCGTATATATAGTGTATATATGTTGTAGATTTTTTTTTTTTTTTTTTGCTGTGGCATCACCATATATTTTTGCATTGCAACTAATAAGAGACCTTTTTAAGAGATCTTACCAGGTTTTGATACAAGCAGTGAGACTGAGCATAACCCAGTATGTGTTAGGGTTACTCTGTGACATAATACTTATTCTCGGACTATAGGTCACGCTGTCATGCGGAAATGGGTTCTCCTTAATGATCCTGAAGACTTGAGCTCTGGAGCCAAAGGATACCTGAAAGTCAGCATGTTTGTCGTAGGCATTGGGGATGAGCCCCCCGTAAGTACAGATACTCAGTATACAATGTATTGAACGCATTTAGAGTACAGCTTTATTCCAGTAATGCAAAACTAGATCTCTCTTATAGAAGGCATTAGATAGATGCTGTCTTTATAGTCCTTATTTACAGTGTAATAAAGAGCCCCATACCTTTGTGGACCCATCTGTGTGGTAGCATCTCCTAACATGACCCATAGATGTATAGGCATCCCCAATACATAGGGTATATTGGTGGTCAGGTGCAGCAGAGAGACTCTTATGGGTCATTGTCCCCAACCATAATATTAGGCTTGGTCTCTGTTTCTAAGTATGTTTATGATAATTTTGCTTCTTTAAGACTGAGAAAAGGGAAAAAGACAGTGAAGCCGATGATGTGGAAAGCAATCTCCTCCTTCCCACTGGAGTGGCGCTGAGATGGGTGACCTTCTTACTGAAGATCTACAGAGCTGAGGACATCCCACAGAGTAAGTCCCAACAAATATCTCCTCGGTATGGAAAACCTGACAGATCTGTGATTGGCACTTTATATTATAGTAATGACTTTTAGTTTGCTACAGTGGACAAGAGAAGGCTGCAGTATCTTGCACTACTGCTACAAACAGTATGGTGTCCAAGTACACAGACTTGCATAATAGGTAGACATTGAACAATGAAGATAGACTCTATAGGACCATCAATTTGTAAAGCTTGGATAACCCCTTTAACATGGGGAAGAAGGGTTATAAGTTGCTGCCAGATCCCTCGAGAAAGGTTTATTATCCATGTGAACCAGAGCGGTTGCCCTCACAAAATTGATTGGTTTGGATAGTTTTCCCCCAATGTACTGTAGAAAGAGATCTTAAAGGGGTTTTCGAGGATCTCTTCATTGATGGCCTATGCATATATATATGATTAGTGGAGGTCAGACACCTTGCATGCCCACCAACCAGCTCTTTGCCAGAATCATGGCACCCAGCAAATTGAGCCAGAAGCAAACAGCTCTGTATGTTTTATATAGTAGCAGTGCTGGGTTACTGCAGCTCATCTACCATTAACTTCAATAGCAGAAGAGCTGTTGTAAGCCAGCACAGCCACTACACATTGTATAGCTCTGGCAAACAGCAGACTGGTAGGTGGTACCAGTTTTCTGACCTCCACCAATCTGATATTGATGGCCTGTTGTGGCTAATTGGCATTGAACCACTATGTAATAAAAAGCTAGCCATTAGAAATTCTCACTTTTTCCTCAACATTGTTGGCAAAACCGTTTTTCAACCACAGGCTATAATGCCCATATAGTTACCCCCTTGTTTACTGACAGCGAGCAAATATTAAGAATGGGGAGAAATGAAATTACTATAAAAAAAACCTAGTATTTCTCATATCTGGTGTTTGTCTATAGTGGATGATGCCTTCGCACAGTCTGTTAAACAACTCTTTGGAGGAGACTCTGACAAGAAGAATTTAGTTGACCCATTTGTGGAAGTGGTTTTTGCCGGGAAGAAGGTAAAGCCATTCATGGGTAGCCAAAAAAAACCATAACGCAGATCTGAAGAGTCAGTCTTCTGTAACATTCATCTTTCTTTCAAAGGTCTGTACACGAACGATAGAAAAAAATGCCAATCCGGAATGGAACCAGGCGGTCAACCTGCAGATCAAGGTGAGATTCATTACGCCATATTTGTACCTAAAATTAGCTGAAAATAACGGCATTATTTAACGGCAAGTGACGGCTGATTTATTTATTTGGTCGTTGCTAACAATAGAACACATTACCGTGAAACCTTGGATTACATGTACTTGGTTTCAGGGTGTTTTGCAAGACAAACTAACAATTAAAAAAAAAATTGTAACTGTAAACAAGCAAGATTTCTTAATACAAGCCCCCCTGTGTCCCCATCCTGATACTGTACTGGGTAGAAAGCCCTCTTATTTTAACCCACTGATACTTGATGAACTCTGACTGTGATCAAACGCCTTCCGGTTCTCCTCCAATGCCTATCCGTGTCACCGCTACATTCCCTCTGACCGCTAAATTAACCCCTTCACCAATAGCTGCTCCAGGCACCCAGCACTAGTACCAGCACCAGCAGGTTTTCAGCCACCTGGGGAGTTGAGTGAAGGGAGAGTTAACTGATTAACCCCTTTCTTACTGACGTTGTTCTTTATTGATACATAACACTTTACCTACCTTATTTTTGGGTTGTGGAACAAATCATCTGCATTTTAGTTATTTCTTAGGTGAAAATTTGCTTTGAATTGGATCACAAGTATTTTCCTGGAACAAAAAACACCTAGTTTTAGTGTATGTGAACTTGGCCTCAGTGGGTGAACTTGACTCTTTAGGCCGCATTGTTGTAATTTAAATAGGGGAAAAGTAGAAGATTGAGAAATGCCAGTGTAACACGTAACTGTACTTGTGTTTCTTGCAGTTTCCATCAGTGTGTGAAAACATAAGGCTTACTGTATATGACTGGTAAGTGGGGTGGATTGGAACATTAAATTATATGATGATTTCTTTTATTTCGTAAATTACGTTTATTCATTGATCTATTAAAATATGTAATTTATGTGTTCATATAATATTGTTTATTCTATTTTTAGCTAGATTTTCTTTTTACAATTTATTTATGTTTTTATGGCTTTATTGGAGACAGCAATCTTGTAAAACCTTTCATTTACTTTAAAAAAATTTTAATGCACTGTATCTCTACAGGGACAGACTCACTAAGAACGATGCCGTTGGAACAACTATTCTGAGTTTGTCTAAAATTGCTGCGTCTGGTGGCGATTTAGAAGGTGAGACATTGGCAGTGATTTATGTTGCTGTGCACAAGAGTTGCTAAATTGTAGCACAAACCCCTGTTGCCATCTGCGCCGCTCACACCAAGAGGTCTGGAGGGGGGGGGGTCAGTGCACAGTGTTTATCATACTTTATGCCTGCACATTGGTGTAAATTTTATGCCAATTTGGAGATGGTATAATGTATAAAAGGATAAAATAATCACTCAAACAAGACAAGATCCTAAGATCCACAACAGATGTGTTGTGCTTGACATGTGCATATGCATTTATGACCAGGCACTAGGCCCAGTTCACTCTAGCACTAAGGTGGCATTGGTTACTGTACCTCTAGTATTGTGCATAACAAGGTACCTGGGCATCAGTTATATCAGTCATTATGGCTATAATAGTGTGCGTTGTTATATTGTCATAATAATGTCGGTCTACACCAATTTCGTATTTAGAAGTGATATGCTGCCAAAATGATTGCTAATTCTGTTCTGCTGGCCAAGATGGTAAATATAATGGATAATATTTATGGTGGATCTTGGACCTGTATGTTATCATATGAGCTAGTGGAGGTGTGTGGAGGCCCCAAGGTAAAATGGGAATGTGCTTTGTGGGAATGGGGTTGACAGGCCTAACTAAAGGCTTTGCAGGCCCCAGTGCAAAATCTGTAATGGGGCCCCCACCCACCATGTGCCATTTAGAAGACTGGTGACTTCTTATGTAGGGGCTGTTGGGACCTTTGCCCCTTTTTGGTGATTTATTTACGAGATCTCTATAATTATAGAGAAATAGGGACAGATTTATCAAACTGGTGTAAAGTAGAATTGTCAGTTGCCCCTAGCAACCAATCAGATTCCACCTTAATTTTCCAAACAATCTGTGAGGAAAGAAAAGTGGAATCTGATTGGTTGCTAGGGGCAACGGAGCCAGTTCTTCTTTACACCAGTTTGATAAATCTCTCCAATATAGTCTAATCTACAACATAAAGGCCATATTACACTCCCAAGCCGCGCTGTAAAGGAGCACCAGTCTCTTAGAGTACAGGGCCTATTACATTGCTTGATAACTGTGTGACCAAGGCTCCATGAACAGTCGCTAGATATACATTGTTCATTGAAACTTGGGGTCTCTACCTCTTACACAAAGCTATGGTTTAGGCTTTAAATTTAGCTTTTGTTACTATCTTTGCTTTATTTTTTTAATTTTTGCATCTCCTGTTTTGGCTGAAATTTGTCTTTTCGTTCCCTCTGGGGAGATGATATTGAGCATATTGCTTTGTATTGAATTGTGTTCAACATGTACTTTTTAACCCTTTTCTTTTTGTAATATAGACAGTGAGACTCCGGGAGTTGGGTCTTCGGCATTGGAAGGTGTATAGAGTGGTGTGATCTGATTCCCATTTGATTGTACAACCCTCTGCCCAAACTGTGATTCCCAGAAACTTTAGCCAAAATTACCATTCTTACTTTGAATACATATTAAGATTAAGGGAGCGAAAAAACAGTTTTGGCACAGGAGCCCGCATGATTGTTGCTGCTTCAGAATCCATGTCTGATCTTTCCTTTCATGTACGTAACTGACTGGATCACGTAGTGCACAGAATCCATATTATATTACAAGGTGACATTGTAACCACAGCAGGATTCACTTTAGCATCACTTAGAACATCCTTTGTGTGCAAATACATACAGTACATAATGTGTATATCACACAGCCACAGTATCCACATAACGGAGTAAATGGAGGTGATAGCAGGTGGCGCCATACATTGTCTAGTGGCTGTGTTGGGTTACTGCATCTTGTTTCTCATTGATGTGAATGAATAAAGATGCAGTATGGCCACTACACAGTGTATGGAGTGGTCTTCTTCCGACTGTTCTCTCTATATACAGACTCTGCCATCCAGACCCCCCTTTCACCTGATCGGACATGAAAAATTCCATGAAAACTTTTGGCCTGTTAAAGTGACACTGTCCCCCCTTTTTTCAGTAAGACTTCTCTACACAGGTGTAAAAGGTAAGTTTAGCAGTTTTCAAACCCTATTTTATATCATATGTCATGGTGCTTTTTCCAGTAAAAAAGTGATCTTTTATCAACTGCAGATTGTGCTAAGTGGGCGGGGCTCCACAGCAACAGTGTCACTTAGCCCCACCCCTCCGTGATGTAATTGCCACAGGCCCCGCCCCCTCGAAGCCCATTGGTATGGGCCATCCTAGAGGAGTCCTCGACCTTTAGGCCAGTCTGTTCCAATGGCCGGCGAGGGGGCAAGGCCTATGTGCTTATGGAGATGGTCATGGAGGGGCGGGGCTGTGTCACTTTGCCACGAAGCCCCACCCACTTTGCACAATATGCTGTTGATAAACGATCACCTTTTACTTGATCACGCGCCATAACGTATGATATAAAATGAGGTATGAAAACTGCTAAATTTACCTTTTAAACCTGTGTAGAGAAGTCAGAATGCAAAAAGGGAGTGACAGTGTCACTTTAAATATATTATGAACAGAAGAAATATTTAGATTTTTCTTTAATTTGATTTGGTCCACACGAGGCACATTAGCTTTATGCATTTTTGCTACTGAAAAATCTTTCCATTCATCAGAATGAGCTTGTTCCTATAACACATTTTTACAAGCCTCATTTGAATGAAATTGCTGCATGTGAATATAGGCATATGGTGCCCTATGTATATAATAGCATGTATAGATCTGCTTGTAGATCTCTGGGCAGATCCAGTTCAGTCAGTGCTGTATGCTTACTGTCAGTGTGAACAGTCCTCGCTAATCAACAAGCTTTAACAATCTAACCTGAATCTAACCTTTTTCCAAAAAATGCATTGTAAATTATATTATTCTACATAGAGAAAATGTATTCTTCTTTGTACTTATTCTTCACATTGCCAACAAAGGTGCCCTGTAGAACAGATTGGAAATCTCTAACCATTAAACCACCACTATAGATTTTAGGTCTTTATAGTACAGAGCTGGCCTGGGATAGATGTGATGGAGACATCTAAGCAAAAGATGTTGCTGTCATTCTGTATTATAAATGGGAAATATAGTTGAAGTTACAGTTGTGAAGTAGTTTAGGGCCCTCATACACATTACAAAAAAGTTGGCCAAACCCACTGACTTTGTTTAATGTGCATGGGGTCTAGAGATGAGCGAACCTTGAGCATGCTCGAGTCGATCCGAACCCGAACTTTCGGCATTTGATTAGCGGTGGCTGCTGAACTTGGATAAAGCCCTAAGGCTATGTAGAAAACATGGATATAGTCATTGGCTGTATCTATGTTTTCCAGACAACCTTAGAGCTTTATCCAAGTTCAGCAGCCCCAGCTAATCAAATACCGAACGTTCGGGTTCGGATCGACTCGAACCCGAACCCGGTTCGCTCATCTCTAATGGGGTCCTTCCAACTTTTTCATGACGGATAATGTGGAGAAGAGAATTGTTTTGTTCTCAGAGAGGCAAGCCAATGTCAGAGGAGTCTGGCAGTGGTTTACCCCTCCTGTCTCTTATGAACTCTTGGCCACGACAACTGTTCATATGTATGGGGGAAATCGTAAGAGATAATGTATCTGTTCATGTTCTGCACGAGAGCATCTCCTCTATTTAAGGCTAGGGTTACACTGCGTTTTCAGCATCCGTTTAACGGATCCGTTTTTTTTTAACGGTCAAAAAAGTAGTGTTAACAGTACTTGTGCATAAAAAAGAACGCATCCGTTTTGATCCGTTTTTTTTTTTTTTTAAATGGGAAGTCAATGGAAAAACGGATCAAAAACGGAGGCACACAAATGCATCCGTTTTTTGCAATCCGTTTTTTACAAAACACGGATCCGTTAAACGGATTCGGAAAACGCAGTGTGAACCTAGCCTAACCAGTACCCTGCTTTGTACAAAGGGTAGAGAACCCCAAAATTGGCGTCCTATGTGGCTAATATTTCTAATACAGGCTCTTTTCTGGGTTGGACTTGGTGTAGATGGAGGACTTCCTTCTAGATGGGAGCAAATTTGCATATCTTTCCCCATAGATAATTGCTTGTCCATACATCCGTGAGAACCAGCACCCACAGTGGTGTGTAGTACTAGTAGTAGTGGTGGTAGTAGACATGGTAGGATGTATCCAGCATTGAATGGACCCAATCTTCATGGTTGAGGACAGCTTTTACCTAGTAGTATTCTGACCTTGCTGTAGTGTAAAATTATTCTAGAGACTGGGGCAAGACATAAGGTGAATAATACAGACTCTGGCCAATGTATTAAAGTCACCTTTTTGTCTCCATTTTTGGCCACAAGCCTTGGCCTGACCTTGGGTCTAATGACCTGTCACTTTGGTCCATTACACCTGCTGTCAGGCCAGGGCTTGTGGCCTTACGATGGATGCCTGATGCAAACTTTTCTTCTGTGTTGCTCTATAATTCTAGACCTAGTTCTAGTTGTATAGATAATAAGCACCTTTCTTGGCAATCTAACCAAACTCTGTGACCAAATTATTACAAACTGGCTATACAATAATATAAGCAAATCTTGTGGATTTATATGAAAGTGATCAGATACCTCAACTTTTTAGGAACTTTTCAAATTGTTTGAATACCTGTTTTCAAATACCTCCGATTAGCTATAGGAACAACCTAAAATACAGCTTGACTACCATGGAAATTCTAAATTGTGGTCCCATTTGCTGGCCATTCCCATGAACCCTGGGCCTATGGTGTGGTACCCCTGCCATCTCTTGACTATCAGCAGGATATACATGCATGTGTATGGCATCCATAGTGCATTACTTCTCAATTCCAGTCCTCGTGTATGGGATGTCTTCAAAACATGACCTATTGGTGGACCCTGAGAACCAGAATTAAGACACACCGTTGTAATGTATACATATGTGTTTAGTTTGCTGATAGACAAGGGTGTAAGGCGTCTGCTTTATTGTTAGATTGTTCCTGCAGTTCGAAGTTAGTGTATTAGCAAATTACCAATACAATTGTTTAAGTACCTAAAAGTTCTGTTATCATTCGAGAACATCAAATACTACTAATTTTGGTTTACAATAACTCCTACTTAAAGGGTCATTCCAGTTTCGGCTAATTAAGTTTGTTTCTGTAATGAAGTCATACAGTGAGTGAGCAAATCCCTGAAAGCTTGGTAGAAGATGGATACAGCCCTAGGGCTACCTGGAAAACATGGATACAGACAGGTTTTCCAGGCATCCGTCTTCTTCACCCACCAGGAGTCAAATCCTGAGCGTTCAGGGTTCTGTGAACCCTAACTCACTGTAGATCTCTGGTTATTTGCTGGTCCTGAATGCCTCTTTAACTTTTTTTTTTCATACTCTTGTATACAATGCATTCCCTACAGTGTGAAATAACTAATCTTCTCTGCTGTTATAATTTTCACAGCTAAGAAAAAAAAAAAGCTGATACCGCTGCCTGCCAGACTAAACCTGGTGCACGCGTCGCACATTCGAGAAACAGAATATTAAAATGACTAATAAAAATGCTAATCCTAAAACACCTTATACCCCAGGCTGTTTTATTCTGTGCTGTACTGTGGCAGCAAGTGATGTCTGTTCAGTTCTAGAATAATGAAGATATAGCACAAACTGAATAAAATAGCCTTTCTATAAGGGATAGCTATTGCTAAAATATGAGCTGCTCTATTATCTATCTATCTATCTATCTATCTATCTATCTATCTATCTATCTATCTGATTCAGTTAAAACTACTCATTCTTATACCCATAATTAAAGGGGTACTCCAGCAAAAATCTTTTTCTTTCAAATCAACTGGTTCAGAAAGTTATATATATTTGTAATTTACTTCTATTTAAAAATCTCAACTCTTCCCTTACTTATCAGCTGCTGTATGTCCTAAAGGAAGTGGTGTTTTCTTTTCAGTCTGACACAGTGCTTTCTGCTGCCACCTCTGTCCGAGACAGAAACTGTTCAGAGCAGGCGAGGTTTCTATGGGAATTAGCTGTTGCTCTGGACAGATCCTGTTTCAGACAGAGGTGGCAGCAGAGAGCACTGTGTCAGGGTGGATTCATACTGAGGAATTCTCGAGGAATTAAAGCAGAAAGTTTTCTGCTTAAAATTCCTCGCCTATTCAGCTCTGGCAGAATGTGAGTGGAATTTCAAGCAGAATTTCAAGTAGAATTAAAGCCCCATTGACTTCTATACGATTCCTCTAGCGGAATCCGCCCAAAGAATTGACATGTCAATTCTTCAGGCGGAAAACGGATCCGTGGCGGAATTTTCAGCGCGGATATTCCGCTGTGTGAACAAATAAGCGGAAAGCCCATTAAAGCCAATGTACATTCACAATGTTCACTCTTTACGGGCAGAATTCCGTGCGGATTCCGCGCGCATTTTCCTGCGGAATGCGCCTGAAAATCTGCGAGAATTCCTCAGTGTGAACCCACCCTCAGACTGAAAGGAAAACCGCATTTCCTGCAGGACACACAGCAGCTGATAAGTATCAGAAGACTCGAGATTTTTAAATAGAAGAAAATTACAAATCTATATAACTTTTTGAAACCATTTGATTTGAAAGGAAAAGATTTCTGCTAGATAACACCTTTAAAGTCAGACCTAAATCAAGCTCTATCTATTCTCTCTATAGCTTCTGTCTCTCTGCATGCCATTTTAAATGCTATCTGTTGCTCCTTAGCCTCTTTGGTAGCCATGTAGCATATTCCAAAGGAGCAACTGACATCATATTAAAAAGTTGCAGAAAATCTCGGTGAACATTCTAAATCTCCTGTAGAGAACACATGGGCAGACTCTATCCTATTGGTCAGTAAAGTAAAGGAGTTTCTGAAGCAGCTTCTATTTTAGCAATAGTTTTCCTTTTACCCTTTTACACATTATGCTAATCTTAGTCTGATCTTCCCAAACAGCATCTAGTGACAAGGAAGTTGGGTTCCTACCTACTTTTGGACCTTGTTACCTTAATCTTTATGGGAGCCCTAGAGAATTCACTGGATTTCCTGACCCATATGATGATCTCAACTTTGGAAAGGTACTTTAGAACAGTAATTAAATTTATATTACTACTGAGTAAAGCTTGGAGGTGCCACCTTAAAGGGGTACTCCTGGGGGGGTTCCAGTACTTATCAGCTGTGTTTTCTTATCAGTCAGAAACAGTGCTCTCTGCTGCCACCTCTGTATGTGACAGGAACTGTCCAGAGCAGTAGCAAATCCCCATAGAAAACCTCCCCTGCTCTGGACAGTTCCTGTTACAGACAGTGGTGGCAGCAGAGAGCAAAGAATAAATCACTTCCTACAGGACATACAGCAGCTGAAAAGTACTGGAAGACATGAGACTTGAGATACCATTTTAATTAGTGGTCTGAATGATGGGCATGATGAGGTGATGCGGAAACATTGTTACATACGTATACATCTAGTGTGCTACTGATGGATGGATGTTATAAGTTTTGCTGTACAGCTCAGCCAAAGATGGTATTGTCATGACTCCAGTGCTAGTCCGGCACACAGGTGTGATGTTAGTACCTGCTTTGTGTTGTGGCTGGCTGAACTCCCCAAAATTGTTGGTGACCTGCCGAGTTGTGATGGGTCCCTTGGGCTCTTGTCAAGGTAGTCCTGATTGGCAATTGACCCACCTGGACTATCGGTACCGCCACCCACAGGAATGGGAAAAAATAACCCAAGTTGTGCGATTAGTGTGTATAGGTGCTGGTGTGGAGGAAAAGGTGACAAGGCCCAGTTTTAAAAATAGAACAGAGTCCTAACCCAATGTAGCATTGTACTCTGCCGGAACGTAGAGAATACTTGTAGAGTGAGAAGTTACATGTACCTGTGTATAGACCTTGGACTGACCACCTTGTGCCCTACAGTGTCGAGTCACCAATCCTAATAGGGTGATACAAGCCTCAGTCGTGGTTATCTGGGTGAAGCTAAGCTCCCAGGTTATCCCAGTTACCTGCACTGTGAGATACGTAGGATACGTAGACCTTCCTTGGTAGCTTAATCCTATCCAGGCTAGTTCCTCTTGTATATCAGGATATTGCCCTGCACTTTTTAGACTGGTTCACAGCGTGGGCTAGGATGTTTCGTTGCCTCTAGCTGCATCTGTACACAGTCATGTCTTAGACTAGTTGCCCCGGATGAGGGTCCTGGCATAAACCAGGCCCTGTCTTGGCTACAGCAGGGACATTTGCTCTGTGTGTCCTCCTCCCACAAGAATCTGGGTAAGACTGACGCTACACCTCCCTCACCAAGTAACAACTTCCTACAGGGGCTAAGTAATCTACCCTGTAAGTGGTTGAAAGGACTGTGTGCAAGGACTGTGTGCAAAAGAAAGAAGAAAGATAATAGGCTTAGAAAAAGCACCTCCTATAGGTCAATAAGAGCACATGGTACACATAAAACAGAAACCCGTTAACCTCCTCAGCTGTGCAATACATAAGAATACATATATAAAAAAATACTGACATCTAGTGGGGAAACCTTAGAGCATACTTCATCACCACTTAACCTGGAGTAAGAAGCTTTTTTGAGATGTGCAAAGGAGAGACACAAAACACCTGTGGTGAGACACCACATACATACTCATCATGCTTGCAATTTATCTGAGTACCCGAGAGCTCCAATGTAACCCATGTCTCAGCAAGGCCAAGCTCTCTGTGGCCTTGGTGAGAGTTTTCTGGATATTCAGTGTCACTAATTACTATTCTGTTAATTTTGCAGGGAGAAGGCGTTGCTTACAGGGGAAGAGTCCTTGTTGAACTTCAAACAAAACTTGATGGCACACCAGCTAAAAAGATTGAAGATATCCCAAGCGATGATTTACTTGTTGTAGAGGTAAGTCAACCACGGCATCAAATATGTTATTAAAGGGGTTGTCCAGGCTTAGGAAAATATGGCCGCTTTCTTCCAGAAACATCACGTCTCTTGCCCTCAGTTTGGGTGTGGTATTGCAACTTACGCCTGTTGAAGTGAATGGAGCTGAATTGTTAATAATAACACAACCTGAATACAGGTGGTGCTATTTTTGCAAGAAAGTAGCTGTGTTTTCCTAAGCCCAGATTTTCTTTTAAATGGTCATGGGCAGAGCTTGGCAAACGAGGTACCAGTTATAAAAAAAATTAAGTACAACCCAAAAACTCTTTAAGGGTTCAAAGTATGAATTCAAAGGAGCTTTAGGTGACTGTGGAAAAGTTTAAGGCATTGTTAAAACTTGAATTTTTTGTTGCCCATTGTTGGCGTGCTAGCATAGGTGAACAGACCCTCACCACATTTTGAAACAGTCAAAGCAAGAGAGTTGCACAATTTGCATAACTCCCTTTGACCATGAGAGTTGCACAAATGGCATAGTCGCTTGATCTACAATGTTAATAAATGTTATGTAAATGGCGTAGCTTGGTGGTGGGGGGAGGGTAGGGGAAGGAGGAGAGAGAAACACAAAGACCATGGTGGATTAATGTCTTGCCCGGTATTGGATTCACAGCCAGTACTGCTCTATTATGTCCTCCATGATGCTGCTACTTTTGAGGGTTTGATACAAATAGAGAAAAGTAGGCATGCGTCTCTTAGTGTATCCTGCGGGGGGAAAGGAGGTGGGGCCTAATATAAGGCCAAGTACGCCGGTCTTCGTAAATCCCCCTCGATGTGTCTACATGGATAAATTTTCATATTAAAAATTGTTTTAATAATTTGGTTGATACTCCTCAGTTAGTACACCTCCACCCACCTTTGTCTTTTCCACAGAAATATCAGCGCAGGAGGAAGTTCAGCTTGTGCGTGGTGTTCCATTCAGCCACCATGTTGCAGGACATTGGTGAAGCCATCCAATTTGAAGTCAGCATAGGCAATTACGGCAATAAATTTGACAGCACTTGTAAACCTCTCGCCTCAACAACGCAGTATAGCCGCGCAGTATTCGATGGTAGGTTTCTATATACAGTTTACATACGCCAAGTAGGGATGCTGAGTCTCGTCTTTGTTTAAAATCCCTTTATTTTCACCACCCCTACAGGTAACCTCTATTACTACCTCCCGTGGTCAGCCACTAAACCCGTGGTGACACTAACCTCCTATTGGGAAGATATTTGTCATCGACATGATGTTGTCAATATGTTGCAGGCAATGTCAGAAAGACTGGTGAGTAATTATATAGGTCTATATCTAGTATGTTATTTGTCTCAGCTGACTTAGGGCCTTATTACATGGAGAGATAATCGTCTGAATCGGCCCGATTATCCCTCAGTGTAATAGAGACAACAATCAGCTGATGAAACGATCAGACAAAATCATCGGCTGCCGATGTTTAGACGTATTACACATAGCGATGCGCTCTGCAGGCGTCCTGGTGGCATCATATCGGTCCCGGTCAGTGATTGGCTGAGCAGCCTGTCAGCTCAGACAGGCCGCACCGAGAAGCATAAAGAGCGCAGGTGAAGACCAGGAACGCGGAAAGGTAATGTTTATTTGGGCTAGGGCTGCACGGACATCACTAATGATGCAGCCCTTGCTAAATGATTAATCGGCTGTGTAATAGGCCCTGTAAATGTGTGTCGATCTAGCAGATTTCCGCTGGTTTACAATATTGATTGGGCCTTCCATAGGACCCATACAAGTACATAGTAAATTAGAGCAGTCTTCTTTTTTGGCTTATACATTGAAATAAGACATTGGTCTAAATAAGGGTTGATGTTACTAGGGAAAGTTTTGTTCCGGTCTATTTTCCCTACAGCACCTGTCAAAAGCCAATGGGCCCTATAAAAAGTCACTTGGCATAAGACAGTGTCAGAGTTCTCTTTTTTGGGGTCCATAGACTTACATTAAAGAAATTACATGCACACAGAGCGGGGAGTGGACACTGCCTCGCTGTCCTCTACCCACTCATTCTCAAGATCGGTATGGGTCTGAACAGTGTCGGACTGGGCCACCACTCCCTCCCCCACTCCCAGTGACCGTCCAGCAGCTGGGGCCCCCAGACAGCCATAGAGTGAGGCTGTCTGTCCTCAGTGGGCCCCAGTGCCGGACGTATCCTGGGTATCACCTGGAAGCTCCTCCCATGTCACGGGAAGCTCCGCCCCTTCTGACGTGACTGATCTCTCTCATGCAGAGCAGGGAGAGGAGTCGCTGTGGTACTAGAGGAAGCATACAGGTGAGGTAAGTATAGCTGTTTTTTTGCTTTAAATACAGACCGAGGAGCAGGAGAATGATGGAGGCTGTAGTATGGTGATGAGGGGCAAAAGGATGTGAGGGGTATTACTATGATGATGCAAGGGCAAGAGGATGAAGGGGGTAGTAGTATGATGATAAAGGGAGTGGTAGTATTATGATGAAGGGGTAGTAGTATGATCTTGGAGGTGCAGAAGGATGAAGGGGGGAGTAGTATGATGAGGACAGGGCAGAAGGATGATCAAGGGGTATTACTATGATAGAAGGGCAGGAGGATGAAGGGGGTAGTAGTATGATGGCAGGGCAGGAGGATGAAGGGGGGAGTAGTATGACAATGAAGGGGCAGGAGGAGGAAGGGGGGAGTAGTATAATGGCAGGGCAGGAGGAGGATAAAGGGGTAATAGTATGATGGAGGGCAGGAGGATGAAGGGGGGAGTAGTATGATGAGGACAGGGCAGAAGGATGATCAAGGGGTATTACTATGATAGAAGGGCAGGAGGATGAAGGGGGTAGTAGTATGATGGCAGGGCAGGAGGATGAAGGGGGGAGTAGTATGACAATGAAGGGGCAGGAGGAGGAAGGGGGGAGTAGTATAATGGCAGGGCAGGAGGAGGATAAAGGGGTAATAGTATGATGGAGGGCAGGAGGATGAAAGGGGGAGTAGTATGATGATGGGCGGCAGGAGGATGAAGGGGGTAATAAAATGATTATATGGGGTGCAGCTGCATTATATGGGCACAAACTACCAGTATATACAGTCAGTCATTGGAGTGTATCTATAGCCTGCTCTGATTGGGGGACAAGGGAGTTGTTGCAGATCCAGATGAATCCAGAATAGGGCCGGGTCAGTATGTCGCTTTTTACCGATTGTTTTTTGGTAGGCCCCAGGGATCATTTCCTCTGGTGGGCCCCAGGTATCCCAGTCCGACACAGTGTCTGAACACTGAGACCCGGATCAATCGACTTTAGACATGTCTCTATGACATAACATAAAAGAATGGTTGGGATCCAACAATACCCAGGAATCGGACCTGTCTAGTTGAGAGTAGAGATGTGGATGCACGCTATATGGTTGGTATTCCCAATTTACCAACAAGTAGACATCAATATAGAGAAAATTCAACAGCATCCAGTAGATATATTAATCTTCAAATCTATCTTCAAATGTATGCTGAAGACCAACTGCTGGTTGAAACGTTGCTGTTTCTCCTGGATATTCAATAAATCTCATTTGAAAATTAATCTCTCTAATGGATGCTGTTGAATTTTCCCTATTTTGATGTCTCTGACATGTTGTTTTAATTTTTTATAATGACAGGTACACTGTCACTGGGACATGTCAAACATTTTTTATCAGTCAGGGTCTTACTGCTGAGACCCCCACTAATCAGGAGACTAGGAAAAGTGTTTTTTTTTTGTTTGTTTTTTTTGTTGACCATGTTCCTTTAAGACTACTGTTTATAAAAGACCTGATTTTTTTTTTTTAGCAATCCAACATCTCAGCACTGAAATCTGCCATACAAGCAAAGATTCCCGAGACAAGGCTGGCAGAAATATGGCTGAAGTTAATAGATCAGCTTATTGAGGACACAATGTATGTATTTCCTGTTTAATCTCTGACCAGTATAAGAAATGTCTACACTAAAATAGAAATTATTTATCTGTTGGTATCCGTTGGCTTGGCTATATTCTACTTTCCGCCACCTCTAGCAGCTGCAATCAGACCAGATGAGGCTGGTAGCCCTTAAAGGGAACCTGTCACCCGGCACATGGGCAAAGAGCTCGCCCGACCCCCTGGTGCAGCCCCGGATACTTTCCTGCAAGTCCGAAGCGCGCTGTATGCTAATCGGCAGAGCTGAGTCCGATGCCTATAGAGAGTGACTGGAGCCGTCATTCTCTATGGGCATCGGACTTACTTCTGCAGCGCGCGCACCGATTCCGACAGGGATATCATCGTCCCGGGACTGGGTACAGGAGCGGGACTTGCAGGAAAGGGTAAGTATCCGGAGCTGCATCGGGGTTGCACGGGCTCTGCGCCTGTGTCCTGGGTGACAGGTTCCCTTTAAAGGGAATCCGTCAGCTGTAATTCATGTTCCAAACTGCCAAAGCTGTTAGGACAAGGAGACACATGGTACCTTTCCTATATCCAGCTATGCTTCCAGGATGTAGAGGCGTGCTTATAATATCTGATACAAGAAGTGAGAGGCTTTCCCAAGATCCTGAATAGCTACAAGTTGAAAGCTTTCTCTCTCCCCCCTCACTGCTTGATTAACACCTGGAAGCTTAGTCCTAATCAGGTATTAGAGGGGGAAGTAAAATGATGTTACAGCTTGCTGCACTTCAGGTGCTTGGGAAAGCCTCTTTGACTCTTCTTACTATATAACAAAAACATTTTTCTACATCCTAAAATCACAGGCAGATATATGAAAAGTAACTTGTGTCTTCCTGATCTAACTGCATCTAACATTGTCAGCCGTTTGGAATGTCCATTGCAGCTGGCAGATTCCCTTTAAACTCGAGAAAGGCAGGTGATTGTTTACGCATCTATAAGATATTAAAGTTGTATCCTTTTGAATATGCTTTAAATGTCTAGAAAATAAAACCTTTAAATTAAAGGGGTTCTCTAGAGAAAAAAAAATATTTAAATCAATTGGTGTCAGAATGTTATAATTAATTAATGTCCATGTCAGGAAGTGTCCAGAACAGTAGCAAATACCCATAGAAAACCTCTCCTGCTCTGGACAGTTCCTGACATGGACAAAGGTGGTAGCAGAGTGCAGTGTCATACTGGAAATTATACACCACTTTCTGCAGGACATACAGCAGCTGATAAGTACTGGACATTTTCTAAAGAATAGTCACTTGTGATGACTCGGCCACCTCTGTGATGTGCTGCCTGGGTGTAGGTGTATACAGGTGTGGTGTTACTACCTGTTTGGCCGGTTTGCTGTCCCCAAATGGTCCGTAACCTCCAGGAGTGTTAAGGGTAACTTAGGGCACTTGTCACAGTAACCTGGAGTGGTAGCAGACCCACCTGGGTAGTTGGTACCACCACTCACAAAAAAGGGGAAAAATAACACAAGTGTTCAGTGGCGTGCATGAGTCCAGTGCGTTTAGTAGAAAAAATAGAACACTTTACTGAATAAGGCTTGTACTCGTGTATAGACTATAGTCTGACCGCCTTCTGCCCCCTAGTTGTGTAGAACCCATCCTAAGTGGGTAGCATAAGACCAAGTAAGCATTTATCTGTGTGCAGCGATTATCCAGTTGTCCTGCACGGTGTATTAGGATACGTAGGCCTATTTGTGGTAGCTTTGTCCTACTGGGGTCAGTTCCTCTTGTTTTAGGAGATTTCCCTGCACGTTTAAAAGTGTTCCTGGCGTGGGCTAGGGTTATCCTAGGTGGCTTCTCTCCCCTACGGTGAACTTAGCACTGCATAGTGAAAGTAGTTGCTTGCATAGGGAAAGAGCTAGCTTCTCACATATCTATTCACTCGGATCTTCGACTACTAACTCTCTGTACTACTTCCCACACGGATCTAACTCCTCCTCCATGGGTAAATCTAAATACTCCTGTGAGTGGTGGGACTGAGTGTGGGTGAGAGAAGGATAGTATAGGATAAGAAGAAAGAACACCTGTGACTGTTCAGCATAGAAACACATGGTATAAAAAAGTTAACCCTTAGACTCTAGAGCCGTGCATAAGAGACATAAAAACATTTGGGAAAATAAGGTACTATTTCCAAATCTGTATATATTTCTGACACCAGTTAATTTGAAAACATTTTTCTGCAGAGTCCCCCTTTTAATGTATCCATTTATCTAATAAATTTCTGATTCTATCTACTTATCTTTTGTCTTCTCTTTATCTGTTTATCTTATCTTTTTTCCTTTTTCTTGCACTTTCTTACCTATAAATCTGACAATGGATGGATTCTCTCTCCTGTCCACTACAACTATCCACAGTAGAGAATGGACACCTTGTATGGAGATTACATGACCACTTGGTATGCCTGGCGTGTGTTTAGCCGTATCCATAGTCCTGTTGCCCATCTTGTTCAGTGCATGAGACTATGGAAACTTCACTCTGGTTTAATAATATTTAGGAAGCCGCTACCTTCTCTGGAGGGGAAGTCCCATGTCACAATTCTGGACATGCAGCTTTTTAAGCTAAGACAGACTTCCCTCAAGATTATAGGGGAGGCAGCCGTGAGGATGAGGGGCGAAGCAACTGATGTGAAGGCCACACTACCTGAAATAGAGGACTGGCTGGAAAGGCTGCAACAAATTGCTGAAGAGGTCAGTGGTGTACAAGTTTATAGATGGCATTCACTTTACCATGACACAATGTAATAACGTCTTGAAGTGTTTTCCTCAGGGGTTCACACTTGTACAGAACACACACATGTATACCCTTTGACATGTGCACTCATAGACACACTGTGACACATATACACACTTTCCCATCTGCGTTTATAGGATGGTTCCACCTAGTGTTCAGAATATATAGCAATATGCATGTCCACCTACCGAGCTGACATCTAGTGGACACACGTGCTCAGTCACTCTCCCCTCAGTTCTTTGTTTGCTGCAGACCAGCCACTAGAAATGGTTCCCAGCTTGTCAGGACGGGCAGGACGGGCAGAGAATATGCAGAACATGGCAGTATACTGTTAACTGAGAATACTTTAGCAAGGGAAGGGAGAAGGGACTGTGAGCCACCATCTAGGGAAAGAGACTAGAGATGAGCGAACCTGGAGCATGCTCGAGTCGATCCGAACCCAAACTTTCGGCATTTGATTAGCGGGGGCTGCTGAAGTTGGATTAAGCCCTAAGGCTATGTGGAAATCATGGATATAGTCATTGGCTGTATCCATGTTTTCCAGACAACCTTAGAGCTTTATCCAAGTTCAGCAGCCACCACTAATCAAATGCCGAACGTTCGGGTTCGGATCGACTCGAACCCGAACCCAGTTCGCTCATCTCTAAAAGAGACCAATTCAGCTTTTTGACCATGTCCGCAGCACCAAAGGGCGAATACAGAAACAAAAAACTAGAGGTTTCATGCTAGGACACCGAATTACTTGGCTATTAACCACCGAATATTAATATGAAAACAATTCATAAAATAACCCTTTCTTCTTATCTGTTGTTTCTACTTTTGGGATTCAAGACGATCACAAAAACAAGTTTCAGGTTATCGGCATTCTTCTCTTGTTTCCATTTTAGCCTCAGAACAGTATGCCGGATGTCATCATCTGGATGATCAGAGCCGAGAAAAGACTGGCGTACGCCCGCGTCCCTGCTCACAAAATTCTCTTCTCCTCCACCAGTGAGGAAGCCTGTGGGAAATACTGTGGGAAAACGCAGACTATCTTCCTACAGGTAGGAAACCGTGGGTTATGTCTACACCTATATTGGTTAATCAACACATGCAATTACCATCTGATATATTATTAAGATATTTCCATCTCGAACATTGAACCTATGTACATAATGTGCCATTCATGACATGATATCTCTTCCACCCAGACCTATTTGGAGTAAATTCCATTAATTTGATAACTTTATTGACCTATGTTTGGGTTAGGGTATGTGAAGGGGTCTTGTTTTAGATCACCCTATTACTAATAAAGCCTAATAAATAGTATTTGCTCAGAAATCTTCTGTCCATATGTGGCAAGAAAATGCTAGAACTGATGAGATAACTTATGCTTCACCCCCTTACTGTATATAGGCCAAACCCTTAAATGTCAATGTACTTGTCACTTAAAAAAATTGACATGGTTAATAAGGTTGAAAAAAGACAAGAGTTCATCAAGTTCAACCTAATGTGTTGATCCAGAGGAAGACAAAAACCCTTATGAGGCAGATGCCAATTGCCCCATCACAAGGAGAAAAATCCCTTCCTGACTCCAAAATGGCCATCAGAATAATCCCTGTCGTAGAGAATACCCAGACCCCGAATCATCGTTGGAACAAGCAGGAAGAAGAGCACAGCTGAGTGCTTCTCTCCTGTTTTCTGTGCACATGACCCAGGGCAGTCCCACATTAGGAGTCAGTCGCGATCATGTCGCTCAGAGTTGGGAAGAAAAAATGTTCAAAACTTGTGAAAAGTTTATTTAAACTTTAAAACACAGCAAAATAATTAGACACCCTTTACGCATATATAGCCCAGTTTAGACCCCTAAACATATACAGATGGTTTTGTGATGCCCAATAGGAAAGAACACTACAAGAGTGAAGAAAAGTAAGTATTTGCAGTAAAGGCACCTGGTATAGTTCCTTGTCTTCTAGTCGTCTCCCAGACATTTTGTGTTGGGTGTATTAGTTAGATCCACCACAGAGATAATTGTGCAGAAAACTGCTGTGTCAGCATATTAGGCCCTGAATTGTCCATTTCTTTCCCTAGTACCCAATGGATAAAAATCAAGGTGCAAAGATTCCGGTTCAGTTAAGAGTCAACATGTGGCTGGGGCTGTCTGCCGTCGAGAAGAAATTTAACAGCTATGCAGAAGGGACCTTCAGTGTATGCGCTGAGATGGTAAGAGTGGCAGAGGGTTTCCATCCTAAACACTGGGAACATATTAATAAACCGTAATTTATCTTTAATTTGAAGTTTTAAAGGGGTTATCCAGCGCTATAAAAACATGGCCACTTTCCCCCTACTCTTGTCTACAGTTTGGGTGGGGTTTTGAAACTCAGTTCCATTGAAGTAAATGGAGCTTAATTGCAAACCGCACCTGAACTGGAGACAACAGTAGGGGGAAAAGTGGCCATGTTTTTGTAGCGCTGGATAACCCCTGTAAGAAAAATATAAAAAGAAAATTACAGATTCATAGGATTTGATGGTGTTAAAATATAAGTGTGCAAATGGTGGCTCTATAGCAGAGCGATAAAGCTTTTACATTCTGCACAGGGTATTAATGCCAGGTTGTGGTTGTGGCTGTTGTTGTGGTTGCTGTTGTGGTTGTTGTTGTTGTTGTGGTGGTGGATTATAATTGTTGATTTATTATTATTATTGTTGTTGGTTATTGTTTATTATTATTATTGTTTGATTTATTATTGTTTGTTATTTGTACCATTGTCCAGTATGAAAACCAAGCTTTAATGTTCGGGAAATGGGGAACCACAGGGCTGCTGAAACGCCCCAAGTTTTCTGATGTCACAGGAACCATCAAACTGAAAAAGGAAAGCTTCCTCCCACCGAAGGGCTGGGAGTGGGAAGGAGACTGGGTTGTGGATCCTGAGACCAGGTGAGAGTAATTTCACTGCCTGCTGAGAGAGGGTATGGAGGGGCTGTCTCTGGGATAGGCCATCTATATACTCGTCCTTGTGAGAGCTTGGAATGACATCCTTGAGTTAAGAGCGCAGTAGAATGATTCTGTGCAAATAAATTGGACTGGAAATAGATGAGTTGGATTCTTTCACCAATATCTGACGTACATAAACCCCAACCCTACCCCTATATTTTCCTGCAGTTTACTGACAGAAGCGGACGCCGGTCACAGTGAATTTACTGATGAAGTGTTTCAGAATGAGAGCCGATACCCTGGTGGTGACTGGAAACAATCTGATGAACCATACACTGATGTGGTGAGAAATGATGGGGGTAGCTGCATGGTAGCTGGTAGCAGGTAGCTGCATGGGGCATGATATATAAAATATTATATATATATATATTTATATTATGTATGTATATATATGTGTGTGTGTGTGTGTGTGTGTGTATATATATTTATATATATATTATAATATAATTTTTTTTTTAAGCCATGGATGCAGCAAGCTCCCTCTAGTGGTGGCTGCAGGCGAATAAAATTTTAGTTTTATATCTTATATTATTTTAGACATGAGAAGCTCTAGCTTTCAATCCATTATATAACACTCCAGTCTGGTCATTTTTGCTAACACCAACTTGCATAAAGACATGACATTTTTTAGTAGGATTCCAGTCTAATATTTGTTTCCTTTTTCTTCTAGAATGGAGAGAAGAGCCATTCTCCTGGAGAGTTTGATTGCCCTTATGGATGGGTATGGGAGGACGATGCCTGGATCTATGATATTAATAGGGCTGTAGATGAGAAGGGTATGTTATATGTGACTACTGGGGGCTTACCATACAGATTGTGTACATTTGGGGCTGTTACATTGTGCAGCATGTTTGTCTTTCATCTATGGCTGACAAGTCATAAAACATAGAAGTCCCAGCACGCCTCTAGGGTCGTGTTGAAACTTGTACCATACCAATCGCTCAAACTTTATCGATTTTATATCACAAATCACATGAGACTTTGCCAGCATTGACCTCAGTGTAAGTCACATCTGTAGCAAAGTCATGTACAGCCAAGTCGCCAATAATTTGGTTGGGCAACTTAGAATGGTTTGCTGCTATGCAACCTATGTTTCCATGTAGCCCTAATGGAGGTTCGGACTAAATTGAATCTTCATACCTAAGCCACTCACCCCACAGTATTCTCTATTGAGATCATAGAGCTGTGCCTTAGGGTTAAATAGGTTGGTCAACTTACATGTAACATTTATCCCCCTTTCAGTGACTTCCATAGCATTTGTTTCTTCTTCTAGGATGGGAATATGGAATCACAATTCCTCCAGACACTAAACCCAAATCTTGGGTGGCTTGCGAGAAAATGTACCACACTCACCGCCGCCGGAGACTCGTGAGGAAAAGGAAGAAGGATCCGAACGTAACCGCTCTTGCTAAAAAGGTGAATGTGTATGTACAGTATTAGCGATTGAGCAGATTTTACAGTAAAAGCGAAACAAAGCTCTTCGTTAGGATTGGCCGGTAGCTTGTCAGGCTGCAGACTTTGAAATCCGCTCCTCTCCTCCCTGGGTGCCGGGAAAAGCTGGATCCAGTCCTGGGAAACTTCTCCCAGTTTCCGAGGACTGGATTTGGATTTTCCCGGCATGCAGAAAGGAGTGACATAGACTTTAAAGCCAGCAGCCTGACAAGCTACCAGCCAATCCTAGCAAAGCGCTAAGCTTTGTTTTTACTGTAAATTTGCTCCAGGGAGGATAAGATGATACACATTAGCTATTTGATATGACTTTAATTTATCCCTGTTATATTAGCAACTTTTATGTACAACCCTAGGGCCTATAGCCATATTATAGCTGTATATTTAGGGTCTAGATTCAGATCCAGCATGATCCGGAAAGTGTCTCTCAAAAGTTGTTGTTTTATAACACATGATTGGATCTCATCCTTAGCCCTAAATACACCTAAATAATTTTTTAAAATTTGCTGGTGGAGAACTTCAGAAAATACTAGAGTGTCCACTAGAGGGCGCACTTGCCCTAGTTTTTGTGTAGGTTGGGAAACACGTCTCATTGCAATATTCAGTACTGGAAAGATATTCTCTGTCAGTCAGAAACTAGAACATGTTGGCAAAAGCAGAAAGGCTATTATTTAAATGGATTCCTCATGTTATCCACCATGTATGTATATGCTTCTCTTTAATGCTTTTACAGGCATCGCTTTCCCAAGAGGAACAAGAAGGCTGGGAATACGCTGCCCTCATAGGCTGGAAATTTCACTTGAAAGAACGCAGCTCTGACACTTTCCGTCGCAGGCGATGGAGAAGAAAAATGGCTCCTGCTGAAAGTATTGGTGCCGCTGCCATCTTCAAGCTGGAGGGAGCTCTTGTAAGTATGAATAGAATGAGGCTGCAATGACACAGACAGAGAAAAACTCCTTGTATACCAACTACCTATTAAAGTATAGCAATCTATCAATATACATCATATATATAGCTGGCCTCTCCTCATCCTCCTTTACCAAAGCATGGTGTGGTGGACCATGCTAAACTATGAGAAATAATAATCTCAATAATCTAAATTCAATTTACTTCACTAGCTGACTATGTTCTGGCCATAGGAGTGAATAGAGTTTAGGCACAGATATGTCAGGGCCTGATTCTTAAAGCGTGCCGACATATATACGCGTATCTGACAGGATCAGTCTGTCGGAGATATTAAGGCAAAATAAAGCAGGACTCAAGCAGCAGCCCTGTGGAGCCACTAAGGACGGCTATGATAATTTACCAACTGACCTGACGCATATTGTGTTACCTGTTTTTAGGGCACTGATACTAGTACTGAGGAAGAAGAGAAAAAGAGTTCTGAAAAGGGGAAGGAGCCTGCAACCAATATCTTTGGGGCAAACACACCCATTGTATCCTGCACCTTTCAACGTAAGTGGAATTGTTTGGTCTATTCTCGCCTAACCCGCTGTTTCTCTGATAACTCTCTAATCGCCCCCCTACAGTCTGGATTTTGGTCCACTGAAACCGCTCTCACTAAGGTGCACTCCTGTGCCTCAAGCTCGATGTCTGGGGGTTATGCTAGACTCTGATCTATCATTCAATCCCTATATTCAAGCTCTTGCACACTCCTGTCCCCTACACCTCAATAATATCCCCACAATCCGACCATTTATTACAATACACACAGCTCAGACTCTTAAGGCCTTATTACACCGAGCCATTATCGGCCGTTACGGCTGATAATCGTCCTGTGTAATGGAAGGCAATGATCAGCCAACATAAATGATGTTGGCTGGTCGTTGCAGTCGTTTGTCTTTCAACATGTTGAAAGACAAACTACTCATATAGCAGTGAGGGCACCCAGGCAGCCCTCCCCCAACTTACCCGCTTGCTGCCACCGCGTGTAATAGAACTGGTAGCGAGCGGGGAACGAGGAGCAAATGAGCGCTGACTGCGCTCGTTTACTGCTCCAGTCGCCCGGTGGAATAGGGCCTTTATTGTAATCCTGATCCATTTTCATCTTGACTGCTGTTCCTAATCGATCTTCCTCTCTCTAAGCTCTCCCCTCTCCAGTCTATCCTGAATGCAGCGGCCAGGCTCATCCTCCTCTCCAGCCGTTACACTGATGTCTCCCCCCTGTGCCAGTCACTGCACTGGTTACCTATTACATCCAGAATTTAGCAAACTCCTCACCCATAAAGTTCTCCACATCTCGGCTGCTCCATATATGTCCTCCCTCATCTCCACCTATCATCCTAATTATTTAATTTTGTAATGTATAAGTGTAAGCCTTATATTGTGTGTTTAAAAAAAAAAAGTGCTGCAGAATCTGTTGGCGCTATACAAATTAATATTGTTGGTACTTTTTCCGGATAAAACCAATTATGCTATTGTTTTTGGTGGGTCAAGAGCATAGGTCTAGGGTGTCAAACCTGCGGCCCTCTAGCTGTTGCAAAATTGCAATTTCCTAAGATAAAGCTTTGGCTGTCCAGGCATGATGGGAATTGTAGTTTTGCAACAGCTGGAGGGCCGCAAGTTTGATGCCTGTGGTCTAGGGGAATAGTATTCTGAGCTTGGATCTTGCTAGGTATATACTTGTACTCGTATAGTTTGGTCAATCATATTAATTTTATGGTCAGTGTTAATCTTAACTTATCATAAAATATGTTTTACATGGATGTTTGTTGCTTATTTCTAAGAAACCTTCAGTTATCATCTTCGCTGCTACCTGTATCAAGCTCGGAATCTCACACCCATGGATAAAGACAGCTTCTCTGGTGAGTGTATTGTATCAGAGATGTAGCTATAAGAGGTGCAGAGGCAGCAGCTGCAACCTGGGTGGTGGGGGGGGATGCCTTTCTGCCACATAAGACACTGGTATAATAGGTGGCACATGGTAGGTAGAGTCCTGTTAGTGATGTTGTATTGGCTCCCGGGGATTTCTCGGTGGCCCTTATAAATCTAATGGCCTTGAGTTAGATCATTCATGTACAGTAGATATAAACACAGACTGTTTTGTGTTTCCTCTTAGACCCCTATGCACATGTATCATTCCTTCACCGCAGTAAAACCACTGAAACCATTCATTGTACCCTGAACCCAACATGGGACCAAACTCTAATATTCAATGAAATTGAAATCTATGGAGATCCACTTGCAGTAGCGCAGAATCCACCCAACGTGGTTATTGAAATATTTGACAGTGACCAAGTGGTAAGTTTATTATGAACCTAATGAGGTTTTCTGGGAATTCATTTTTTTTTTATCATTTAGCATTTATTGTTGTATTTTGCTCTTTTTAGGGGAAAGACGAGTTTTTAGGCAGAAGCCTGTGCTCGCCTTTAGTAAAGTTGAATCCTGGAATAGACGTCTCTCCGAAACTTCTGTGGTATCCCGTGATGAATGCGGAGAAAAACTGCGGAGACATCCTGGTGGCGGCTGAACTCATTCTGCGAGACAAGGTCTCATTAATTTAACCTTTCACCCCATAGAATTGCGTAGGTTGAAAGCCCTTTGAGACCCTTGGCTATCAAGTTCAGCCTTTTCCAGACACAGCCGTTTAGTCCATGGGATGGATAACCAAAATGACCATTCATAGTGTCATGTATGACCTAGTAGAGGAGTTCGGTAGTTGTCTGGACTAGAGTTCATCTTCACCCTTGATCTACTTCTGTTAGCAGCTACAGAAGACGTAGACAACTCACCTTGGCATTCCAGACTTTCTTTACCAATGCAATACATTTATTTTTTCTTCGGTAGGATGCTTCAAACCTGCCAATACTGCCATCCCAGCGAGCTCCAAAGCTATACATGGTGCCCCAGGGTATCCGACCAGTGGTCCAGCTCACTGCCATTGAGGTAGGCCGCTCAACAGTATAAATGGTTTGAGGTTTCTTTTAGAACTATGTTAGAGATGAGCTCAACTCAATCATGTTCCCGTCAGCATTCCATTACCAGTGGCTGAAGAAGTTGGATACAGCCCTAGGGCTGCCTGGAAAACATGGATATAGCATATGCCCTATGGCTGTATCCATGTTTTCCCGGACTCCCTAGGGCTGCATTCAACTTCTTTAACCACTGGTAATGAAATGCTGAAGGGAACATGCTTGAGTTGAGCTCATCTCTACTATCTGTTAATAATCTCTTATCCTATATCCACATATTACTTTTTTATTGTACTTCAGCGACTTCATACTTTTTACTAGCATTGCCCTATTCCTTCATAATCTCTCACAATAGATCCTGACATGGGGATTACGCAACATGAAGAGTTACCAAATGGCGTCGGTCTCCTCGCCCAGCCTCATTGTGGAGTGTGGCGGAGAAATAGTTCAGTCTGCAGTTATCAAGAACCTCAAGAAAACCCCCAACTTCTTAAGTTCTGTTCTCTTCATGAAAGTGGTAAGTCTGGAGTTCTATGTACATGCACGGCAGCCCAGCCAAAGTTTATTTTAATATGTAGAGACATAGACTGAGGTTGCCTTGTATACAGTTCTTGTGGTTACATGCATGTTTGACCTCCGGTAGCCAAAATACACATATCCATTATTTTTATTTTTCAATGTCAAGCGAGATTTATTTTTATTTACATTTTTTTGCAGCTTCTGCCTAAAGAGGAGATGTATGTGCCTCCTATCATCATTAAAGTGATTGATCATCGGCCCTTTGGAAGGAAGCCAGTGGTGGGCCAGTGTACAATCGACACGATTGAGCAATTCCGTTGTGATCCATATGCTGCAAGACTGGATGATGCCGCTGAATTGAAAGGTACAGACTTATTAAATTATTATTTTAAATAAATTATTTTGTTGGTTTTTAAATATTTTCTTAAAATTAAAACGTGAAATGTAAAAATAATTCCGTTGGTAAACAGGTCACAGAGCTCCACTGCCAATCCATGCAAACCACAGCTATGTCTGGTTGTGCTGGAGAAGTGATGGCCATATACCTTTAATAACTTATGGCTGAACAATGGTTATACTTCTGCCACCTGTCCGTCCTCTCTGTACACAGAAACATTCGCCACAGGCGAGCGATCCTGTGTTCTCTATGGGGAGGGGTAGGTAACGCCGAGATCCCTCTCACTTCGTCTTATCTTTCCCAAAACAAAGGGCTGACCCCCTTTCTATCACGTCCGACACCCTACCAACACCATCATCATCTGTCGTGGTTATTTGGGAGAGCCTCATGCTCCTTAGATTGACTGTCGAACCCGACGCAAGTGTTTGGTATGGCCGACTAAAGTCTAAGGGTCCTAATCCACCGGACGATTATCGTTCAGATTATCTTTAAATCGTTTGAATCTAAACGATAATCGTTCGGTTGAAATGCAGTTAACGATTAATGACCAAACGAGAAATTGTTGATCGCTTTATAAGACCTGGACCTATTTTTATCGTTGCTCATTCGCAAATTGTTCGCATTGAATAAGACGTCGTTCGGTCGTTCGCAGTAGATACGAACACAATAGCAAAGAAATAGCGAAGAAAAAACTATCGCAAATACGGTCATAAGTAACGATTATCGTTCCATGGAAATGAGTGAGCGTTTTTCAGGTCTTTCGCAATAGCGGTCGTTTGAGTTCATTAATCGTTAACGATTATGCGAACGATAATCGTCCGGTGGAATAGGGCCCTAAGGTGTATGGGGTTATTTATAGTAATCTGACATTTAACACCTACCTGTTGACTTTAGACTCCATCTCCCAGCTATCTAACATTCCCCACCTAACCCCTAGACTTGAGACCATCTTACAAGTGAACAATGGGGCCCCTAGTGATCCAAAATTTCTCACATATCTTGTGGATCGGTGATAAATCTTTATTGTCGGAAGCCCCCTTAAGATTTACAAAATCCATTCTTGTGTATTTCAGTGGCGCTTCTGTGTTCTACCCCTCCACGTGATGTAGTTATAGACGTGGAAGATACCAAACCATTGCTGGCAACTCAGGTAACACTTGTTCCACATTCAGCTCCTATATTTGCATGAACTATCAATGTTATCTTATATCTTACAATATTAACTGTGCACGATCAGGGTTCATTCACTTTACACTGTCATTGTTATTGAGCACCAAACCTTCACAAATGTCTGGACCAGTGGTCACCATAACATCTGTATTCCCAACACCAACACGTCTTGTGTCTACCAACCTCTACGGCTGTCCATATGTTGTAACCTCAGGACTGACAAAGGTGGTAGATGAAAACCCAGTGTCTTTAATAATTCCCATTACCTTCCTTGATCCATCTCTGTGTATATTAATGGTCCCATGCCGACCCCATCCCACGAATGGCTAACAGTCCAAATCCTGCGTCACTAAAATGAATTCGAGAAAAATATACCATGCAAATTCTCACCATCTTGCTGGCATTCTTCTACAGCAGAAAGACAAGTTGAAACTGTTTCACCACAAAAAGGGCAGTGAAGAAAAGGTAGTAATGTATACAAGTGTCTGTCCCTCTCTGTCAGTCTGTCAACCTATAATGACGGGGGTTTAAGGGCTTGTCTGTTCGCTTAGGCCTTTTATGACCTATAATACATTTTAGTGTGGGTCAATGACCCTTCAAGGGATGCCCATAATAAAGGCCCCCTGGTGCCAGTTGTCCACTACCGCTCTACTTTTCGGCCCCTATAATAAAGAAGTGTACCATGACGCTTAGACCCTCCCACCATGTGACCTCTTTGGTAAGGATGACCCTTGTGCAAGTTCATGTAACGTACAGAATACGTACGCAAGTTCTTCTCCATGGATTGCGCAGGAGACTCCAAGCAATCAACATAATCTGCTTACATTATAATGCAAAGAAAGAAAAGCAAGATGGAATATGGAGTCTGGTCTTGGAAGTTCTTACTAATACAGTTCTTACCTTCAAAAACCACGTGAAATCTTATCCGTATCATTGGAGGTTCTCTATTGTTTGATAAGCTTCAACTGAGACTTCTTGAGGAATACAAGAGAAACTAAGTCTTGGTGAGAATCTACACATGTTCCCCTTGGTAGCCTATGGATGTATGGTCTGATGAAGACATCCAGGGTGGTGGCATCTGGAACTACCTTAAGCATCAAAGTTTTTGAAGACATTCCAGCAATATTGCAAACCACAACTGAAGAAGTCAGTCCACTGGTGCTACATTTATCTAGTCTCCTAAACAAATTGGGCAAAGTTGGCCAATACTTGGTCCTAAAATGTATTGCACCTAGCTTCAGTGTTGGTGTTGGGTTCATGAATGGGAAACACTGTGGTGGAAACTCATTCATGGTGTGCATGTGCAGGTTGTAAGGTTTCTTCCCTCATCTAGAAATAGCCTTATATTTGTTTAACACCATTACACTGACACTGAAGTGTACAATATGGCTGCCTTCAGTGGGAATATCTATGACCCCCTACTTCTGCATTGTGCTGGGGAAAGGAGCTTTTTCTTCCTCACTCTACAGCGTTTCCAGTTTTCGGCATGTTTATTTATCTAGACTAATGCTATTTCTGTAGATATACTAAAAGTAAGTATCAATGAGGATCAGGAACATGCTTTATTTGCTGTTTGGAATTGATGTGATTCACTTTAAGGCTATGGTTTTTGAGCTTAATTTCCAGCTGAAAAATAAACCAAAAGTTTAAAAAAACTTAACTTAAAAATAAGGGGGCATGATGGGAATTGTAGTTTTGCAACACCTGGAGGGCCGAAGGTTCACAGTCTCTGCTACATATGGTCAATGTGATACGGAACAGACTTTAGAACTCCTGTTACAATTCCGAAGTCCGTTTCATAGCACATAATAAGAATATACGGATCATACACAGAATATGTTAATGTCCATTTAGGCTTAAAAAAACCTGACATGCTTGAACAACAATTCTGTCACATAATACTATCAGATATTTGTATTTGAAAGCTTTTGACAAAGGAAATATTAGCTTTACATGTATTAGTGCAACTATTTTATTTTTTTTTAGCTCAAGATAACCCGGTTTGACGTTGCAATCTTCATTCATTCACTTTTACCCTTCTGTGATATTCAGGTTATAACCTGCACATAGATCTAGAATTTACTCATACTGTAAAGACAGGTTCTCCCTAGTAACACATCCTGTTTAGTCAGGATAATACTGCCTTGACTTATATAGTCCTAACTATGCCTTCCGGTAGATTCGTTCTCATCTCCTGCAGACTTTCACTTTTCTTTATGAATGCAGTTTACACTTATGTTAATATTGAGAGAAGGGAGAGGTAGAATCTAAGGAGCCAGGATCTTTGTGCCTTCACATGTATTAGAAGCAGCAGGACAGCCAACTATGTAAAGGAGTTACACAGAATCAACAACAACAACAAAATTGTACTATGTTTTATTGAGACCGTTTATAAAGCTTTTGTATTTAGGAAAATAAAATTAAATAATAAAAGCTCTTTTCTAGTCCTGGACATCAAACTTAAAGGGGTATACAGACTTAGAAAAACATGACTACTTTCTTCCAGAAACAGCACCACTAATTTCCCCAGTTTGGATGTAGTTTTGCAGCTCCGTTCCATTGAAGTCAATGGAGCTAAATTGAAATACCACATACAACCTGATGACAGGGGTGGCACGGTTTTTCCAAGAAAGTAGCTGGGTTTTTCTTTTTTGTTGTTTTCTTTTAAACCCTGAATAACCCCTTTAAGTCTTTGCCTGTATTTACTGTAGACACCCCCCCACACACACACACATACATATTTTTATTCTGAAGCATTGGTGTGAGTGTTCAAATATTCACAAGCTTATTGCATATAATTTCCAGCTGTTAAGCAGCATGTCAACCGCAGTCGGAAAAATGACCTCTGCAACCACAGTGCATGTATGTATATCGTGAGAAAGATGCACTGATGGGTGATCTATGGGTTCACAGGGCCACTGCTTGGGATTCTGTGGGGAAGAGATTTTGGAGAGACTTTATAAGAGATTGTTGGTTTGTCTACGTTACAAACAAAAAATAATTTTTCTTTATTTTATTATCATGTTTAAGTAGTTAAATTTAGATTAATCTCTCCAAAATCTTCATAGTTTTAATAAAATATATCACTTAAAAAATATACATTTTAAAGTTTTACATCTGCTGCCCACTTAAAAGGAGCTTCTTTCCTTAATGTTTTTATTTTGTGTTGATTAATTACATCTTGTTAGTGGCCAGAGCTTTGTCCTGCTGATACAGAGCTCCAGATCCCCTGCATGGACATGGATTTAAAAGCTAGCTACCTGCAGCCACCACTAGAGAGCGCTTGTGAGTTAAACATATACAGTTGAGCTTTGAATAGAATTAGAGAGTGTGCAGTAATCTTTCATCAACTGTCTAGTTCACAGATGTCAAACTCAGACCCTCCAGCTGTTGCAAAACTGGGAATCGTAGTTTTGCAACAGTTGGAGGGCCGCAAGTGTGACACCCCTGGTCTTGTTCATAACCTGCCTTAAAGGGGTTATCCAGTGCTACAAAAACATGGCCACTTTCCCCCTACTGTTGTCTCCAGCTTGGGTGCAGTTTTGAAACTCTGTTCCATTAAAGTAAATGGAGCTTAATTGCAAACTGCACCTGAACTGGAGACAGTAGGGGGAAAAGGGGCCATGTTTTTTTAGCACTGGATAACCCCTTTAAGTATAAATTGTATGGGGACTTGTCTTCCACCTTCCAACTACACTCCCCTCAATGCAATGCCTTATGTAGTGTCCAAGTACAGGGATCACTAAGCCTTTCCCCACCCATCACAAAGTACCTCTGTCAGGTGCCACACCAAGAACTGGCACCTGTGATTTTCACTTCAGCCACTAGGTGTCTCACTCTCCCCTTCGCACATCTGCAGAGTCAAGGTTTACCTTTGACTGCATTTAGCCAATGACAGGTGCAGACACAGGACAGGGGTTTCCTTTTCTATTCAGTTTTAGTTGCATTCAGGAAAGAGAGAGGACCTGTTTTCCCTTGAGAGAGACTGAGACCACTAGTATGCAGTGCTAAGCTCTTAGGAGTGGGGTAACCATGGAATGATACACCCTTGTCTACGCAGTGGATCTTCCTAAACGTCCCCCAGTAAGAGGAATAAAAACTGATCCCCCAGTAAGACAAAGCTGCTAAGTGCCGACGTATCGTACTGACAACGCTCGTGCACTTGGGGGAATCTTCAGTGGGAGCTTGACCTAAAGACAGAGACCCAGGACTCATTCTACCCTACCCTACTGTCTCCAAACTGGTGGAGAAGAAGGCGGTCATATATGCCGAGTATATATAATGAGTATTAGAAGTTATTCTTGCAAGTATCTACACCACAGTCCCGGCAGGGTACTGCACTACATAGACAAGGGCCCCTACACTACCCCCGCTACCAGAATTTTTTAAGTGAAGTATCAACTGTTGGTTAACTGCTGGACTCTGTCACCCCCTTTGCAGCGCACCTGCACCCTCACAACTAATTACTGTTCTACCAAAGGTCCGGTTGCCTGTGTGTCTGGGGGTGGGTACTGCCACTCCTGGCCACCATGACAAGGTTACCCCAATACACCAGAGCCCACCAGCTGCCACAACATCCGCATACAGCACCCGGGCCACAGCACTTACACCTCTATGAAGGGATGTGGCGCTCTGTATCAGGAAAAATGGAGCTCCAGCTGCTATAGAGCTTATTTGTTTATCAGTATTTTTTTAAGTGATATAAGACCCTACTGTAATTTGTGGCACATTTTGCGTGTTTCACGGATTTTTTAAAATTCTTTATAATTGGGGTGTTGCAGGTAGTAGGGAAGTTTTCTTTTTTGCTTGGTTCTCAAGAAAATATAAATTTATAATGCACATTTATTACATACGAGGTGCGAATATTAAATGAATTCAACATGGTAATGGACTATTTTGCATACTGTACACCCATATAATACATGCATCATAATTTGATTATTATGGTTCATTTTAGCACTTGTATGTAATAAATTGATAACTTACTAAATTCTGAATCTGTGTGTACTTGGTGACATTGACTCTTCCTGCTTCATGATGCACATACTGAAGAATAATATATACTGTATAGTGTGTTTTTCTCTGTACTAACTTTTTTTTTTTTTTTTGGACTTATTTTTCCCTTTGACTGATCTTACACAAGCTTCAGGAAAAGGTAAGATAATTTATGATATGATTACTTTATAAATGTGCTGTCATTTACCAAAGCTCTACCTGAAGACTATATTAAAAGGGTACTTCTGCGAAAATCTTTTTTTTTTTCTTTTTTTTTTCTCAAATCAACTGGTTTGAGAGAGTTTATATAGATTTGTATTTTACTTCTATTTAAAAATTTTAAGTCTTTCCATACTTATCAGCTGCTGTATGTCCTGCAGGAAGTGGTGTATTCTTTCCAGTCTGACACAGTGCTTTCTGCTGCCACCTCTGGCCGAGACAGGAACTGTCCAGAGCAGGAGCTAATCACCATAGAAAACCTTCCCTGCTCTGGACAGTTCCTGTCTCGGCAGAGAGCACTGCTTTTGATAGAAAAAGGGGACATCTGCATATATGTTAAAATTTGAGAACCTGTAAACACTCCAGAATAGTCTGTTTTAGCAAAGCCTTGTATTTCCTGTGTAATAATAGTTCTGAAGAATTGTTTTTATAGCTCTGTGCCATTCCTTGGTTAATCTTACTAGAAATATATGATTTAATAACCAACTGGGTGTTACCAAGTGAGGGTGTGTCTTTGCACAGTCTAGCACTGTTTGCTCTGATTGGATAGTGTAAGATAATGTAGGGACACGCCCCCAGTTGTCTATTTAGCCATAAATTTCTAGTAGCACTAACAGTGGTTCGGCACATCACAGAGATATAAAAATAAGTGATTTATTTGATAAAACAAACCGGCCAGGAGTGGTCCTCTTTAAACAAAAGGTCAATTTCTGGTGATCGATTCTGCAGAATTTCCAAGTAACCAGTGCCGTGTCATTTGTGAGTATACACCAAGATCACAAAATACTGCAAACCAGAGAAGCTTTTCCCAAGGTGTCTGGTTAAGAGTTTTCCTGATTAATATTCATGCAGAGGAAACCAAATCTGACTTGTATATGCACTGGTTTTGTATCTGGCAGACAGGCAGCACTGCGGGCCCGCTCATTTTTCCGGTGTTTGCTCAGTAACTCCTAATGACACACGATCCAGCGTAAAACAGATTTCAAGTGTCTTTAATTGGAAGAGGGGAATTCTGGTGGAAGCAGACGGGCCAAGTTATTCTTCTCTGCTGCTAATGCCTAGATTTTCCTGACTGGGTATATGCCGGAGTAAATGGATGAGTATTCTGAACTGGTGAGAGAGGGGGATTCCTGCAGAAGGACACAGATTATCTTCACAGAGCATGAATATATTTGGATTGTGTTTTTAATAGGGCTTGCATGTATCTAGGTTCTCCCAGGCAGATAAAGTCTCCAAAAAAAAAAATAATTTTTAAAAGCTGCAGTATTCCTTTGAACCAGAAGGTGGCGAACTACACTAATCATTGCAGAATATTGTGCAGTCTTGACTATTCTAGGGCATAATTAATATACTCCAAACCTATTGTACACTGATCACACTTTACACATGGTGTTAAAAGATATGGGGATACCAGGCTATTCAAACTGAACACTGACAGGCACAAAGGGCCACATAAAATGTAACTTTTAATGTTTATAAAACACATGTAAAACTTAAGGTGTGTATATAAAAAAAAAAAAAACAAGTCACAACCTGCAAAAAATTAGCTTATGTACCCTCATAGAGTGAGTTCACCAGCCGGTGAAACTATAATAGTAGTATTAGAGGTCAGCTAGTCTAGCTGCAGACTACTTTGGTAGACATGGTGTTAAAGGGGTTATCTGGCATTACTTAACTTTTAATATATTGCTGTTTTTGTATGGAAAACATAAGTCTATGGTCACCTCTCTGCCCTCCTCCAGTGTTTTCTTATGGGTCTCTCGCATCCACTTCTGAGACGAACTGGTCTCAGGAGTGACACCCTGATCAGCTGGCCATGGCACTGTCTTGTCTCAGTCAATGATTGGCTGAGCTGGCTGTCATTCCCAAGACCAGATCAGCAGGGGATATCAGGCCCATAGGAGGGCACAGGGGAACGCTGAGAGGTAAGCATAGGCTCTTTTTTTTTTTTTTTTTTATATATATAACAGCAGCTATACTGTATATTGAAACTTATCTAATGAAATAACCACTTTAAAACCTAGATTACCATTCTGTATTTTAACAATATAACCTGTTTCTGAACAATTGACAATTTCACTTTGGGTTTATATGTTATAATTTATATTGCACAAAATAGTCACTAAACTGCAGTTTGCATTATGACCTGAAGGTGGCGATGTTTAGCCCGGCAAAAGTATCCATTCGCTAGGTTTCTAGCTATGTCATGAAAAGTGACAAGTCTCAACCTTTTTACCATTCTTAACTATTTCTTCAACAGGAAGAAGAAATTGTCGATTGGTGGAGTAAATATTATTCCTCTATTGGAGAACATGAAAAATGCGGCCAATATTTGCAGAAAGGCTACGACTCCCTAAAGGTAACAAATTTGTTGGTTTACTATTTATTTAATTAATGTACTGTACATCTATATACATGTTATCACAGCGTGTAGCCATTCAGCTGTTGCAAAACTATAACTCCCAGCATGCCATGATGTCCTTTGGCCCTCAAGGCATACTGGGAAATGTAGCTTGGAGACAAATAGTCAGGTGGTGGTAATAATAGATAGTAGCTTTTTTTTTTTGGTATCCCTTACATGCAAATCAATGGGGTAGTTACTATGCATAAATGTTCCTAGTGTAATTTGTATTGTTATATGACAGGTGTATGACACGGAGCTGGAGGAGGTTCCAGAGTTTAATGGCCTGACCGATTTTTGTGAAACCTTTAAGCTGTTCAGAGGGAAATCTGAAGATAATGATGATCCTTCTGTAGTCGGAGAGTTTAAGGTACGATGTTCATAGTCCTCATCATTGGTAAAATCTTCACTGGTTATTCCAGCAGAAAAAGTGTATGTATGTGGGTATATATATAATATATATATATATATATATATATATATATATATATATATATATATATATATATATATATTTATATTTTTTTTTTTATTTTTTTTATTTCTTTAATAAAGTTTTATATAGCTTTTTTAAAAGTATGCATTTTAACTGCATACTGCAGGTAACTGCAGGGTTGCTCAAGCCCTGGTCCTGGGACAGTTGCGTATCTCTAGTGATAAAGCAGGCAGCACCAATAATACTGAGCCTACATTAATGTCTATTCTAATGCACGTTAGCATGTGGCACATTCGATTTGTTGAAGCGGTCTGTGTCAGGAGGATTCTAGCCACGGCATAGTCCCAGGCTCAACTTCCTGCTGACTGTCAATCAAGCTGGGATAGGAATGGGAGGGGGAGCGAGGAGGTATTCTGGTCTGCAGCACTTTAGCAGCTTGGAAAGCTCTTGCACTCTTTGCACAGGAGAATAAATGTGACATGGAAGCACTTTAGAAGGGACAATTCCGTCTATCCTAGTAATTGCATTACAACCCTTGTGATCACAGGGATGTTGGTGACCTAAGCTATGTAGTTAAAAGGGTACTCCAACGAATTTTTTTTTTCTTTCAAATCAGATGTCAGAAAATTATACAGATTTGTAATTGACTTCTATTTAAAAAAATCTTCCAGTACTTATCAGCTGCTGTGTGTCCTGCAGGAAGTGGTGTATTCTTTCTTGTCTGACACAGTGCTCTCTGCTGCCACCTCTGTCCATAGCAGGAACTGTCCAGAGCTGGACTACTCCCATTAAGACCTTTTTGACAAATTCTCTTGTAAGATGTGGGAAGGTCCTTCCCCTAAATCTGCAACTTTGGGCCTGTGTTCCTTGGGGTCAAACAGAGAATGTCACTCTGAGGGCCCACACTGCAACTATACAGAACATTTGTATGCATCATAACATATATTAATACGGTGGATCATCCCATAAGCAATAGATCCTGGTGGCAAATAATTGTATATTGCTGGACCATTGGAATCCATTAGGGAGCCTTGGTTAAAGGGGTTGTCCAGCGAAAAACTTTCTTTCAAATCAACTGGGGTCAGAAAGTTATATAGATTTGTAATTTACTTCTATTAAAAATTCTTAAGTCCCCCTATACTTATCAGCTACTGTATGTCCTGCAGGATATGTTTTATTTTCAGTCTGACACAGTGCTCTCTGCTGACACCTCGAGACACAGTTCCTGTCTTGGCCAGGTTTTCTATGAATCCCCATAGAAAACCTCTCCTGCTGTGGACAGTTCCTGTCTCTGCCAGAGATGTCAGCAGAGAGCACTGTGTCAGACTGAAAATAAAACATTTCCTGCAGGACACACAGCAGCTAATAAGTATAGGAAGACTTTTTTTTTAATAGAAGTAAATTACAAATCTATATAACTTTCTGACACCACTTGATTTGAAAGAAAAAGTTTTTCGCTGGACAACCCTTTAACTGGAAGATACTCTGCTCTGCAATGGGTGAGGCTGACCCTGGGGACATGTAGTTTTAGATGCATTGCACTATATATGCTGCTAGATCACTACAGAATGTACTAAAAAGCATCAGACTGAAACAAAGATCCATCTCATTTACAATGTGTCAGTGGATGTGTATCTGTTATAGCACATGATATATCATCTATATACATATCTACATCTTTCTTTTCACTTCCTCATGATAGCATTGAAACGCATTCAACCCCTTATATTTTCCCATTCACTTTCTTATAGGGATCTTTCCGTATTTACCCTCTCCCCGATGACCCAAGCGTCCAATCCCCTCCTCGCCAATTTCGGGAGCTGCCGGACAGCGGACCCCAGGAATGCATTGTCCGTATCTACATAGTCAGAGGAATAGATCTTCAACCCAAGGATAGTAATGGGCTGGTGAGTGCTCCTTCACTTCCACCATTGGTTTTCCTACATTTTATTAAAAATGAGAAATATACATTGTTTTTTCTTGCTTCTAGTGTGATCCTTACATCAAAATTTCTTTGTGTAAAAAAGTAATTGAGGACCGGGATCACTACATACCCAACACTCTAAATCCAGTCTTTGGAAGGTATGTATAGATATTCTACATGTCCCTATGGCCCCATGCCTTTTCTTTAGAATTACAGTCTGCATGGTTACACTAGATAGAGAAATCACTCGCAGTTTAGAGACTAAAGCTGGCTGTTCATAGTAAAGTGCTGTTATCTATGATGTATAGCATTAAAGGTCTGTATTATAAATACAGTATATCTAGCCTTTATGATGATTGATATACAGATTAGATAGCTAAGGTGATGGTGGGAAATAAAACAAAGAATACTTGTCATTTAGCTAATAGCTGCATGCAGAGTTGTAAAATGTACTTTTCTTTCCAAGCTCCAATGTCAAAGAACCTAAGCTGAGCAGCAGCATACACACCATCTTGCTCCCCTGCATGATTTAATGTACAGAAGCCAAATCCGGTATACCAATCATGCAGAGAGGGGTGGGGGAGAGAGCAGGCATGCATTCTGCAGCTCAGCCTGGTTTCGAACTTTTTAAGCTGACAAGTAAAACATGATTTTATAATTTTGCAAACAGACATCATCTAAAGGTCCTCATACACAATGCTATTGGTTAAACTCAAGGCGGCGGACATAAGGGGTTCGGCGTGATCTCATAGAAATAAGCCTCCTTACCCCTCCCAATAGAGAATACAATAACATAATAAAGGTGCAGCCTCCTTGTCCAGTTAGTAACTACTGGCAGGTTAATACCACCCAACCTATTACTAGATTCCCTTTAAGGTCTATGACCACATAGGCAATAACTGCTGCTTCTTGATATTAGGGTGTGCTGCAGTAATTGTCAATAGGACACCCCTCTACATAACATCTGTCGCTGACTTTGAGAAAGCAAAAAAGATAGAAAGTTAAATAGACTTGTAATTTAATTATTTTTAAAAATCTGAAATCTTCCAGTACTTATCAGCTGCTGTATATTCTGCAGGAAGTGCAGTTTCTAGCACGACATTGTGCATCATGCTACCACCTTTGTCCATGTCAGGAACTGTCCAGAGCATTAGCAAATATCCCATAGAAAACCATTACTGCTCTGGACAGTTCCTGACATGGACAGAGGTGGCAGCAGAGAGCACTGTGTCAGACTGGAAAGAATAAACCACTTCCTGCAGGATATACAGCAGCTGATATGTACTGGAAGACTAGAGATTTTTAAATTTAAGTAATTTACAAACTGTATAACTTTCTGACTTCAGCCGGAGTACCCCTTTAAGTATTTTTTTTTTTAAGATGCCACTATCAGAATTGAACAATGTACAATACTATATATTATAACTATGATCAAAGCTTTTTACTCGTTCTGAAGCTTAGCAGCAGACATTACTCATTATAACCTCCTGGCAGCCAGCAGGGCCCCACTCAATATTCCCATTGTTGTTATAATCTCCATTCGCCACCTATTTACCATATTCTTCTGCTTGTTTAGACTGCCGGATCATATAGTAAACTTGCGTTTGGCTGAAGAGCAGATCTTATAAATCTAGAAGCCGTATGAGCAGAAATCCCAGTCTCAGATCTAAATCTATTCCTGCTCTTGGAAACCCCTCTCCGCCCGTGTAACCGAAACATGTTTTCTTTCATTACCGTGTTCTGATCCTTGTCCCTGCAGAATGTATGAACTGAGCTGCTTCTTACCTCAAGAGAAAGATCTGAAGATCTCTGTGTACGATTATGACACTCTGACACGAGATGAAAAAGTTGGAGAAACCACAATAGACTTGGAAAACAGATTCCTTTCCCGGTTTGGAAGCCATTGCG